>NC_092409.1:2104951-2405658 GCF_009017415.1 Aspergillus flavus | reverse complement strand
TGTAGCAAGGTCGGGGGCCTGCCCGAGTCTTGTACTGTTTCGTGCGGAGCGGGACTTGATGTGAATGGCGGAGGTGGTGACGAAGGAATGGAAGGAGAAGTATTCCAAGCCGGTTCGGCGTTGAACGAAGGAGGCATTGCCCTGTAAGTGGGCTCAGAACCAGGTGGAGGCATTGCCTGGTATGCGGGCTCGTGGCTGGGAGGCATCGCATGGTAAGCCGCCTCATGGCTAGGGGGAGACATCGCCCTGTACACCGGTTCTTGAGTGGGAGGAGACATTGTCCTGTAGGCTGGGTTTGCGTTTGCCGGTGTCAATGCTCTGTAGGGAGGGGCTACATTCGCAGGCGACATCGTCCTGTTGATAGGTGATTGGTTGATGGCGGGAGATGGTTGCCGATAAGGTATCGGACGGGCGCCATCCGTGGATAGTGCCATCCCAGGTGTCTGAGTGATGGCTGGAGATGGGTGACGATACGGTGCCGGGCCGGCCTCGGCAGACGGTGAGACTGCGGTGCCAATTGGCATATAATGTGGTTGGGATCCATAGGCCTGAGAATAATCGCCATAAGGTTGTTCATATGGCGAGATAGGAGACGGCCCGCCGGGTGAACGGGCGTGATACGCGCTCTGGTCATCAGGGTAAAAGCTGGAAGAAGTGACAGCTGTGCCTGTCCTGATAGGCGGTGGCCCCATGTAACCGGCTCCGTTCGGTCGAGGTGCGGATGGCATCCGACGCGGTCTTTGGTTGGCGAGGTTCAACGGTTCCATCTCCATTGCATCCTGGTGATGATCAGTGTCGTCGACCCTCTTCGTTACGGCACTATCCCACGTGGGCATCGCGGGCAACGCATCTTCATTGCCCTTGGAGACTGCAGGGCTCGGGGGTGTGTCAAACCGTGCGACCTGCGCTCCACGATAGGTAGGCAGAGATGGGGGTGCGGGTGGCTGATAAGGATTGTTTTCCGGCATCGGTGGAGGTTGATTGTAAGGGTCATCCAAGTATTTTGGCTCCTTCTTTCGGCGGGGAGACGGACAGCAGCATGAACAGCATCCACAGCATTTGCAACATTGGATGCCGCAACACAGGCAATTGATAATGCACGCCAGAATGGAGATAACAATGAGCGCACCAACAATGATCGCAACGATGACGGGCCATCTGTAGCGTCCGGGTCAGATATGGAATTACTAGAAGGAAACAATAGAGCAACGTACTTGCAATACGATTTGGCCATACAATTATCCCAACTCGATAATGTTTCCGGAGCGGACTTGAGATCGCTCACAAAGTCGCGCGGCCATATCGGGAATGGCGTTGTATCCACCGGACTCATTTTGGCGGAATATGAATCCTGAGATTGGGTTATCTGACCCCACACGGTCAATAGTACGGGCTATATGTGACGGTTCTTTCTCCAGATATCACTTTAGTAAGGCACAAGTACACCGTATGCGACACACACTGGAGCGTAAAACATGTGCTGCTGCGCAACGAAACGGAACCCAGCGTAGGAATGTGAGGTTTAGATGGTCACGGTCGCAAGAGCCACAGATCAACAACTGCCCACGGGACTCGGGTTTTGGTTTGTTTCGCAGGATGCGATTCCCTCTTGCATCAGCGATCAAATCAAATGAGTGGTCCGGTTTGCGACGTCGGTAGAGTGTTGAAAGAGTGCAGTTTTTAATCTTGGGAACCCGGATTTCGAGGTACGGGATACTGATGTTTCTTAGAGGGAGAGAAAAGTCGTGGTACAACGAAAAAAGGAATGATCGGAAGAATCAATATTTTAAAGAGAGTGCCTGGTAGTTGGCGATATCAATGCACCGCCTCCAGGAGGTTTGCCGCAAACAGTAGAGGGAGGGAGAGACTAGGTTACAATATTTCGGATGGAAAGATACGTGGGCGGAGAAGGAAAGACGAAGTTCAATCGCGAGAACAAGGGTTGAGAGGGCGGAAGGAAGGGAAGGGAAGGGAAGAAAAAAAGTTGAACAAGGGGAGAAAGAAAGAACAATTATTTTTTTTTTTTTTTCCCACAGGGATCAGCGCATGAAAGAGAACCAAAACGCTCATCACAATTGCCTGAGATGGAGAAGAGGTTCGGTGGGTAGCCGATCCATTAAAAAGTAATCTCGGTGGTTGAAGTAACTTAACTCGCAGATACGGGAAGTATTAATACAATTTACTACTAGTACAGCTACTCCTCACATTGTAATCTGAAACTGCTCTGCCTTCGTTTCCCCTCTCGCCCTCATGGCTGTGATCGACTCCTTCTCTTCAACAATCATTGGCAGTCGCCGTGTCCACTTTGCTCGTCTAAATGGTACGCCAGTACGAATAAGTTGCCGAGTATGGCATTCTTGACCTTTGTATGGAAACCTATACGGGAGGGAGCAGATATTCGTGGATCAATGCGATATAGTCGTTAAAATGTCGTTGAATGAGGTTAAATTACTTTATTGGAAAAATATTTCAGTGCCCCATACTTTTCTCATGCACAGTGAGCGAGTTCGGCCCCAGACCAAAGAAGCCAAAGAATTCTGCGCTCCTTTACGGGCCAATGGTTCTGCACCAAATTAGTTCGTCTTTTTTTTTTAGCGTCTCCGCGTCCAGTGCCATTACGAGTTGCGACAGCACACTCCAGACAGGAAAATGGGAGTAGTAGCGAAACAATGGTTATCTTCATGTCTACTGAGAGTCATACTAAAGTACACCGCCAACGCCTCGCTAGCTCTTCAGAAGGCTTTAAAATGTAAAAAACGAGCCAGATTCGCAAAGGAAATGCCTGCACCTTGTACTGCAAGCCTTAACTTTGGAGTAATTAGAATCGTAATTGCCCGGATGGTCATTATAATAATAAACAAAGAGATATCGAGGTATGATAATAAACACAAAGGAGCTCATAGACCCATGAAAAAATGCTCTCGGCTGCATCCTCCTTGCTGGATATTGACAAAGAAGCAGGGGTGCAGGAGATTCAAAAAAAGACGACACCAACGCCTGCGATAACAGAATCCGAATCATGCGATCATTTCGAGTTTGGGATTAAGATCTCGTTCAACAGCTAACAGTCTGGAGAAACGTTTATACTTTCCTGCCATTTGGTGGAGGGCCCGGTGGTGGCTGGTAGGCCCGATCGGGTCCGTTGTGATACGCATTCGGCGGCGACTGCAACTCAATGCCCGTTTGCTGTCCTCCAAAGTAGCCATATGTTTGCGGTTGGGGTGTATACTGAGGTGGTGGCTGTTGCTGATAATGAGGGTCGGCATAGTAAGGATGTTGATGTTGTTGTCCGTAGGGAGGCGGGCCAGCAAGCCATGCCGTGCCCGGATGAGGTTGAAGGCCGCGAGTGCGACGGCGGCGAGCGTTATGGCATCTAGCAGGACGTTAGCTTCAGGTAACTGGCTCGGGTTGAGGTCCTCCGCCAAGGGCGGGAGTGAGGAACGTACGCAAAAAGAAAGAATATGATAAAAGCACAACCAACAATGACGGCAAACGCTACCCAACGACCCCAGTCATACCAGCTACTTGGTCTGCAAACCCAATCGCCCCAGCTATTATACCCACTACAAGGACACGGTTAGCTTTGTTTCATTCCATTGACCACATTACCGTCATGAATATTGGGGCTATATAACTCACCACTCTCGGCGGGCGTGGATGACACCCATCGTGGCTGAAAGGCCTCTTTATCCGAGGCCGGGCGGAGAATGACGTCGATCGCAGAGATGAGAGCTGGTGCTGAAATATCAGCAGAGTTAAAGGGTAATGACAAGCTCAGCGATCTTCCTGGAATGAGAAGACAAAATTCGAAGAGCTTTTCGAACCGAACGAAAGAATTCAACCAGGACCAATGTAAGGGGAGAAAAGAAAGTGAAGTTCTTGTACGTCTGAAGGCAGCAACGAAACCGCAGCAGGAATGGCGCGGGTAAATTATGGAGACAATGAAGGGACTTGGTCCTTACTCGGAGTGTGGCTGGTGCTTGGCGGCCTTACGTTGGCCGGTCTGTTTTATTTCTTGGGTTACTTTCCCGGTGGGTAACCGTAGGATTTGGTAAGGATGTGCAATAGGGCTGGAAATCAAAGAACAGGGGGGCAA
The DNA here is from genome assembly GCF_009017415.1 of Aspergillus flavus. Lineage (NCBI taxonomy): Eukaryota > Fungi > Ascomycota > Eurotiomycetes > Eurotiales > Aspergillaceae > Aspergillus > Aspergillus flavus. Next base: position 2,401,562 of record NC_092409.1, on the reverse strand, counting down.
ATTAATTAATCATAATAATGATGACACAAAAAGAAAAGGGAGTTCTTCAACACCTGGTGGAGTAATCCTAGAATTCCTCGTAAATAGGGCGTTTTATACGGAAAACAGTCAAATGTATATCCTCTCACGATTCCCTCTCTTGAAGTATTTCACCGCCTAACTAGGGGTTATTCCGAGTGGCCAGCGAAGGACGGCCGATATTATAGCTCGCCTCGGTACGGAGTACTGGCCATATAATCATCGTCTAAGCCACCAAACACCTGACTTGATTGTTCTCCTCCCGCGTGAAACCTAAGAAGATCAATAGTTTATGATTTGCTGTCTGGCTTTGCCCGGTTACTCGGATGAGTTCAGTTTCCGTTCCTTCATAACCATAACCCTCAGCATGCTCTAGTCTCGTGATCAACTGTGCACAGTATTTGATACTAGTCGTACGGAGTAGACTCCAGGCATTTCGAGAATTTTAAATGCATGGTGAGCACGACATCTCTTACTTATTGGTAAGTATCGCGCAGCTTTAACACTGGTGTGGTCCCAGTGAAATGTGCGATACTCCTCTGTAGGACTGTCATTTATCGAAAAGCGAAATACTATTGGGCTACTGGGTTATGGGCAACCTGACTACTGACTAACGATGCATCTTGAGAAGGAGATTGATCAGCCCAGTGAAGGGGTTTTTTTGGCTGTCGGCAACACCTGCGTTATGTTTGATGATTTCCGACAACTCATAGTTTCACACAGGTATATGTAGGTATCTAATACCACAATTAAAAAAAAATGCGACATCTATATCAACTAATTTCCTAATAATATGGGCTGGGAACCAAGACCGATTTTATATATTCTAGCTCATGTAAGATTGCAACGAAGGGTGGTTCGCTGCAGGATCAAAAACGCCTGCCAAGATATATTAGGAGACAATTCGCAACTCAAGCATTTCTGTGTACTTCTAGACTCTGCTCATGTTCTGGCTCACAAAAAAAGTACAATATGGTAAGAGATCATTGCCTATCTCAACTAAATTAAAGTCTCCATGGATAGGTCACAGGTTTGCGACAGATGATGAAAGAGAAAGAAAATTTTATTCCCTTACAGGTCTGGACATGTAACCTGTACTTGGTCTAGGTCACTCCACCATAGTAAATGACTACCACGATCACCAGGCCATCAAGCAACCTTAGCCGATCAGCAGGGATATGAAGTACACAATGATTTGCTCATGACTGGGTGGTCTATGAATAGGATCCCAGAAGCCCTTGAACTTTGGCAGGTGTTGTTGGCGGGGTTGGATTTGCTGGTTCGCATGGAGGGCTTGATTAGTTCCCGTCTTCGCATCTGCAATGCCAACGCATCAGTTGGTCTGTGTGCTCTGCTCCAACACGATCCTCATAAATAAGACTGGCGCCAGTGTCTCTCTTGCCCCCCTTTCGCTCCCTCTTCCAAAGCTACTTGGTCTTGTCCTTGACTTTTGTAATTCAACTCGAATTGTGGATTTGCCCTCGGGTTTACTACATTCTATATCTCAGAATAGCCCCGGATCAATGCTCATATCTCCAGCTCACGTGTCTTCCATCTCAGACGTCATATAATCCAAAAGCCACTCACGATGAGATCGGGCATCATTGTCCCCATAATATAAGCCCACTAAAAATTACATAGAAAACATGGGTCATCATGCAACGAATGAAATTAACAAACAGTGAAAGAGAAGCTGAATGAGCGCACGTGCTGAAGCCAAGAGGCAACAAAAAGCGAACAAGACAAAGAAATCCAGAAATCAACTTCAATGACGCTAAAGTTTAATGTGCCTGGTTCACATCGTCAACATCATTACATCGGAGGCTGCAATCCAAGAGGTTGAAAGAGTCTACAAAAGTTTTAGGCCCGCGGCCTGGAAAGGAAGGATGAAGCAGGTGCTGTTTCCCACGGCATTCATCGACTGGCTTTGGCAATTAACCAGTGCAGAACCGCATCAAGGTTCGTCTCTTCTTTGGCACTGATTCCATAGCAGCTCACTTCGCGATGGGTAATGGATTTTAGATCCATCGCATCAATTAGTTCATCGACGGACAGCTTATTCGGAAGGTCGGACTTATTCCCGAGGACCAATAGCGGAATACCTTCAAGAGTGGGCTTGTCCATCAGCTCGTGCAGCTCATCTGTGGCGACCGGAAGTGCCGCACGGTCTGCTGCATCAACGATGTACCTGGTCCGAATGTCAGGATAGCCGCAGCAGCAGTGGGTCCTGTTCCAGAGCGGATGAAGAGGTGGACTTACACTATCGCATTTACACCGCGGCAATATCTCTCCCACATTGGTCGGAATCGCGGTTGGCCTCCCAAATCCCAGCTAGATGAGCGTTAGCACCACGATGGGGGATCATAGCTGACAAGCGCTGATACACTGACCATTTCAAGGTCACATGGCCTTTCTGAACCCGCTTCGTGTTGAAGCCAATGGTGGGGATGGAACTGTGGGGAGGGTTAGCAAGAGATATGACAACCCTTACGGCTAGGCTAAGCCTACGCGCTGACTTACTCTACAGTGAACTCGCCTCCCTACAGGGTTCGTTAGGTCACGTTAGCGATGGTGGTCGAAATACTAGTTTCGGTCGGTCCAGATGAACGGAGGCATACCGCAAGCACCCGCAAAAGCGACGATTTTCCTGCATTTTGAAGCCCGATCATGGTGACATCCATCTCCGTCGCCCTGCAATTTCGATATACAAAGTACCGCACTTAGCAAGCCGAACCTTTTTTTGTTTTTGCGGGGACGGGCCGGGGAACTATTTCCGGGAGAACCGCAAAAAGCGAGGATTTATTGGAACAGCGGCCCACTTACCAGAACATCCTCAGGAGCCAGTCATAAATCGTCCGAAAGATACCCGCCATGTTTGCGATAAAAAAAAAAGAAAAAGCAAAGAGACCCCAACTGTTGGTACAAGAGAAATCAACCAAATGGGAATGAAGGGCAAAGAAGTGACAGGACGGCCAAGAACGGTTGAGAGAAAGGGAAAACCAACAAAATGGTCGATTGTTCTATCGCGAAGTGGCGATGGTGGGTGAAGATATTGAGACTTAGGATAAGAGTTTTGTAAGGTTAAGAGTGGGGATAGTGGGCTTGTTGAAAGGACTCGAATCCTGCGACACCGGCGGACCACGAGACAATGAATGTAATCAAATAAGACGTGAGGAAGAAAAGTAAGCCTAGTAGTAGTAAAATTGGGGATTTGGGGGAAGCAGGGAACAAGATGGCGGAAAAAGCGACGTGAGGTCTGGAAGAGGAACGACACCGAATCAAGTCGAGCTGAACTTGATTGAAGGGGGCGGCAGAGAGACTCCCCAGACCAAAAGCGTTGCGGAGAGAGCGGCAATCTTTTTTTCAATTTCAGTTTCAGGCGCGGTTCCTTCTGATGAAGGCAATAGGGAATGGTATTTCTTTCTTTTTGCTCACTGCTTTGCGGTGAAACTGAAGTGCTCCGATCTATGTGCACGCATGACCGCTCGTTCTGCGCCGCTTTGGAGGGGAGCGCTTAGTGGCCCCTGTCACTCATTTCCGTCAGTCTGGACGAGGTCAAAGTCCCTACAGGAGTTAGTTCCAAAGCCAGTGGTTCTGTCGCACGGAAGAGGTTCTTGAAATTGCTCTGAAAAATAACAGCAATAGCGACCCAATCAGTGAATGCAGAACCGGTTTTGATTTGTAATTCCTGTTCGAAAGTGAATGCACACGGTCTTATCTGGAGACAGGGGAGCAAGAAAGCAATGAACTACATCAAGAAACGTCAACGACTGTAGGTATCTATCAGCTTGTTTGCCTTGTTGCCTAAGGCGGCGTCCCGTCCCGCACATTGGTCCCGTGATGCAAGCCTTGCATAACGTGCTACTGCTTTGCGGCCTCAGGCAGAAGAGCATAGCTCATCATCACCATCTATCAGCACGTGATGATATCTGTCCGTCGGTTCCACCTCGAAAAATTTCCCCGTCGCAGCGACAGGAAGGCTTCATTCAGACCAGCGCTCGTACTCCCATTGCGAGTCTCATTCCCTCTTGGTCACTTTTCTTCCCTCGCTTTTGATATTCGCGGCAGGAGGGGATGAGATCTTGAGGCACACCAGTCACACCGAATTATATTGACTGGAACCTCGGCTTGTCTAGACTGAAGTGTACAATTGAAACTTTTTTTCACCTCCGCTCCGGGAAGAAAAACGTTTTCTTCGATCAAAGCCATTTCAATTCACCATGGCTCCTGCTAAGACAGACACCAATTGGTCTGTCAATTATGATGTGCTCAGACGGGAGCATCTTTTCAAGAACCCTCCCAAGGATCGTACAGCTTATCCTGCACTAGCAGCCTCCATCAAGCCGCACGTTGATTCCTTCAATGCGCTCTTCGAGGACAGCAAGATTTTGCAGGCAGGATTGAAAGATATCGGTACCAAGACATTCATAGACGGTGAAGCAGAAACTCCTGAGCAGAAGAAGGCCAGACAGGCAGAGGGTCGAAAAGCACCAAAGCGGAACAAACTCCATGTTCGCATTAAAGAAGTTTTCCTCGAGAAGCCTGCCATCCCCCCGACGAACAAGTTCACCACTCGTAACCGCAATATTTACCCATCTGAATGTAGAGAGAGGCATGCGACATACCGTGGCAAGCTGCGCGCTAGGATCGAATATCGGGTGAACAATGGAGACTGGATGGAGGCCGTCAGAGAATTGGGCCAGGTCCCTATTATGATGAGGGTGAGTAGCTGTAGTGGATCTATACTGGAGGCTCTCCTAATTTTGGCTTGGCTAACGCGAGTGTGGCATAGACGAATCGATGCCATCTGGAGAAGGCAACTCCCGCGGAACTTGTTGAGCACAAGGAAGAGTCAGAGGAACTGGGCGGCTATTTCATCGTAAACGGAAACGAGAAGTTGATCCGAATGTTGATTGTCGGAAAGAGGAATTTCCCCATGGCCATTGTTCGTGGTTCCTTCGTTAAGCGTGGCCACACGTATACGAAATTCGGTGTTCAGATCCGATCCGTTCGTCCTGATCAGACGTCCCAGACCAATGTCCTACATTATCTGAGTGACGGTAATGTTACTTTCCGTTTCTCATGGCGCAAGAATGAGTACCTTGTCCCGGTGATGATGATTCTTAAGGCGCTGGTGGAGACGAATGATCGCGAAATTTTCGAAGGACTAGTTGGCAGTGCCTCTTCCGAGGGAATCAACAATACATTTGTTACGGATCGTGTGGAACTTTTGCTGCGGACATACAAAGGATACAACCTGCATAGTCGCTCAGCCTGCCGAGCTTACCTGGGAGAGAAATTCAAGCCCGTCCTCGGTGTTCCAATGGATATGTCTAATGAGGAAGCTGGCACTGAGTTTCTTCGTAAGGTTGTATTGCCACACCTTGGTAATCAGAACGTTACCGAAACTCAGGACTACGACAAGTTCAAGTTGATCATGTTCATGATTCGCAAACTTTACGCTCTCGTCGCCGGTGACTGTGCCCCTGACAACCCTGATGCTGTCTCTAACCAAGAAATCCTGCTTGGCGGTTTCCTCTACGGTATGATCCTAAAGGAGAGGTTGGAGGAGTGGGTCAGGTCTTTTGGCCCTATCCTGAGAGACTGGAGCATGCGCAACCACGGCGCGAAGTTCACTGATCCTTCATTCGAGAGGGACTTCTTGAGCAAGGTCGTGAAGCGGTCAAATGAGAATATTGGTGGTGCGCTGGAGTATTTCCTGTCGACTGGTAACCTCGTTAGTCCCACGGGTCTCGATTTGCAGCAGACGTCCGGTTATACTGTCATGGCTGAGAAAATTAACTTCTACCGATTCATCAGTCATTTCCGAATGATTCACAGAGGTAGTTTCTTCGCACAATTGAAAACCACCACTGTTCGAAAGCTCCTTCCTGAAAGTTGGGGTTTCTTGTGCCCTGTTCACACACCTGATGGATCTCCTTGTGGTCTACTTAACCATCTTGCACACAAGTGCTTGATTTCCACCAGTGATATCGATGTTTCTCACCTCCCAAGGCTCTTGGTTCAGCTCGGTGTGCGCTCGGAGTCCTCTGTCTCATTGGAGGAGAGCGTAACGGTTCAGTTGGATGGCAGAATCGTTGGTTTCTGCTCACCGAAACAGGCTCGCATGATCGCTGATACCCTGAGACACTGGAAGGTTGAGGGCAGCCACAATGTCCCTCGAGAGCTGGAGATTGGATATGTCCCTAACTCTAACGGTGGTCAATATCCCGGTATTTACATGTTCTCGCAAGCAGCTAGGATGTACAGAGAGGTTAAGTACTTGCCTCTCGATAAGCTTGACTACGTGGGACCGTTCGAGCAGCCCTTCATGGAAATTGCCTGTTTACCATCGGACCTTGTCGCGGGTATTTCGACGCACATTGAGTTTACACCGACAAACATCCTCTCAATTGTGGCTAACATGACTCCTTTCTCCGATTATAACCAGTCGCCTCGTAACATGTACCAGTGTCAAATGAGCAAGCAGACAATGGGAACGCCCGGAACAGCCATCGATTACCGTACAGACAACAAGCTTTACCGACTGCAAACGGGACAGACACCAATTGTGCGCCCCCCTCTTTACAATGCTTATGGTTTGGATAACTTCCCGAACGGCACGAACGCGGTTGTTGCTATTATTTCATATACGGGTTATGACATGGACGACGCTATGATTATCAACAAATCTTCACACGAACGTGGATTCGGTCACGGTACAATCTACAAGACGAAGGTCCATTCCCTCGATGAGAAAGAGTCGCGAAGGAACAAATCTAGACGTGAAATTACTAAGTTGTTCGGCTTTGCTCCAGGGGGTGAAATTAGGGCTGAGTGGCGTAACACCATCGACGAAGATGGTCTTCCTCACATTGGCGCTAGGGTCAAGGAGGGAAGTCTCGTCGCTGCATACCACAACGTGCGTTATGATGCAGCCTCGGACTCTTATGTGAATGTCGATGGCATCACCCATTTTGTCAAGTACAAGGACGCCGAAGAAGGATACATCGACAGCATCCGTATCATGGGTGCCGAGACCGGTATCGAACCGTGCCAATCCCTCAGCGTCAAGTACCGTATCCCCAGAAAGCCTGTCATTGGTGATAAGTTCTCCTCTCGTCACGGACAGAAAGGTGTCTGCTCCCAACTCTGGCCGGCAGTCGACATGCCCTTCTCCGAGAGTGGCATCCAACCTGACCTTATCATTAACCCTCACGCTTTCCCCTCTCGTAAGTCTTCATCCTTTGATTATATCACCTATAAGATTCCTCGACTGACCAATGGAAACAGGTATGACAATCGCCCAGATGATCGAATCAATGGCTGGCAAGGCCGGTGCTCTTCACGGCCATCCCCAGGACTCGACACCCTTCCAATTCTCCGAGGAGAACACCGCCGCTGATTACTTCGGCCACCAACTCCGCAAGGCAGGCTACAACTACTACGGCAACGAACCACTCTACAGTGGTATCACCGGTAAAGAGTTCGCCGCCGATATCTTCATCGGTGTCGTCCACTACCAGCGTCTCCGTCACATGGTTAACGACAAGTTCCAAGTCCGTACCACCGGTCCCGTGAACTCGCTGACCGGCCAACCCGTCAAGGGTCGTGCCAAGGGAGGTGGTATCCGTGTCGGTGAGATGGAACGTGACTCCCTCATTGCCCACGGTGCCGCCTTCATCCTCCAAGACCGTCTCATGAACTGCTCCGATACTCAGCGTGCCTGGCTCTGCCGCGACTGTGGCTCTTTCCTCTCGACACAGGTCGCCCTCGCCGGTGGCTCTGGAAAGGCCCGCAACCAGGGCGCAGCCGCCGCAGCCGCAAAGGCTGCTTCTAGCCAGCTTACTCAGGCCAGCGGCTCCTCCGGCATCGTGCGCTGCAGACGCTGCGCCCGTGAAGCTGTCTTTGATGACTCCCGTGCCATCACCTGGGAAGACGGTGACGGCCGGCGCTACGTCGGCGGTGATAACGTCACTGTCGTTGCTGTTCCGGGTGTGCTCCGGTACCTGGATGTTGAGCTTGCTGCCATGGGTATCAGGATGAAGTTCAAGGTGGACAACTAATCGCCCCGCTCAACATGAGAGATGTTTATTATATCCTGCATCTCAAGGGCAAAGTAAGAAAAGCAAAGAACGACATGAAAGAACCTGACAAGATTTTACGTTGGCTCGGGAAAAAAGCTTGTATAGATGGGGAGTATTTAGCAATATTTTGGTTCCTGGATGTGTCCATGTATGTACTTATCTATCTGGGATGAGATTTTTGTTTAGTATATCATAGCATTATAGTATTGTTTTCTTTTCAACTTCATACTTATCTCTCTTTTAGTAGAATGTACCATAGTGCAAACAGCTGAGCTCTCCCAGTAACTGTAACACAAGGAAAGGATCTCTTTTGAAATGAGACCAATGAGACTTCGGTCCCATTACTGCTTGTCAAACAGACTCATAGAAGGAAGTATCTTGTATGCCTAAGAAAAGAAAATTGATATATCATGTCCACCATGAGAAACCATCTAAGACACCACCACACATTACAACTCTGACGTAACATTCGAGAATTCGCCCTTCTCCAACTTCGTCTTCCAGAAGATCGGGTTCATGTCGTCGAAGCCGTGGTGCACCCATCCCTCTTCCTTAACGTGGTACAGGTTGATGAAACCACCAGAGTAGGCATCACGGTGCATAGCGGCCAGGATACTTCTCCGGCCGAGCTCAAGGGCCTCCTCCTCAGTCAAGTCGTAACGGTAGTTAGCATCCAGCACACCGTAGGCGAATGTCTGACCGGATCCAACACAGAACAGGTTGCCCGGGAGTCGGGTACCGTCTGAGTCGATGTAATAGAGAGCGGGGCCTTCTTGAGGGGTCATCTATTTACAGTGGAAATGCATTAGCTTCGATCCGTCTTTGTGATTTATAATGTGATGGGACGAGTCACATACTCCTGCTAACATTGTTCCCATGCTCAAACCGTATCCCTTGTAGGCGTATGTCAGGTTGGCGAGAATCTTGGAAGCGGCTGCAACGGTGATACGGCGCTTGTGGCGGATTTCTACCAACAGTTAGTATCAATACATTTCAGCACTATGACGTGCAGAATGATGGGCTAGAACTTACCATGAAGTGTGCACTGCTGACTCAAATATCTCAACCAGTATTGGCAATCCTACGTCCAGTCATTAGAGCAAAGTTCTAGAGTGTATCTGAAGCATACACAGAGCGCTGTCCACTCCCAAACATAACAGGGGTACGTACCGCAGCACCACCCGCCATAGTACCTAGCAGACCGGGGGTCGGGGCATTGTTCGCCTTATCCTCACCACGGCTCAACCGCGAGACGGGAATAACCTTCTTCACTGTCTGACTGGCAATCCAATTTCCAGCGGTGGCTCGAGAGTCTGTCGCGACAATCTATGATACCGTTTGTCAGTGGAGAACGAGGGGACCGGTTCATAGGACGGCGTACAATTCCGCCCTGGAATCGGAAGGCCAGTGTTGTCGTTCCGTGGGCAAGTTTAATGGGGCAGCTTGGGTTCGAGTGATCATCAGTCATAGCACGGAGCCAGGATCTTGACTAGACGAAGGGTCAGGTTAGCTAGGGTCTCCGCTTATTCGGCATATTATATGATGACCTGTTTGGTCCTCCGGCGTGAAGTAGGTAAGCGGTAGCATCGCTACCACGCTCTTCCGAAGGCGACACCACATAAAAGATTCATTGGGTTGTAGCTCACGTTGTCAACTGGAGGAAGGTTGAATTTCAGAGAGAGGGGAGGAAGGCTCTCTGTGAGGTCATGCTGTTCTTGTTCGGAATACATCTCATTCTGATGGGCCGGGCGGCTATATTGGGCGACCAACTTGTCCATGGCGGGCGGTGATCTAAATCGGTATCTGGGAAGCGGGATAATAAGCCTTAGTTGATATACAAGGGCAGATGGTGAGGAGGTGGGATGGAGGAGGTCGAGCTTCTGGGCGGGAAGAAGAGCTTCCCAGATGATGCTGTAGCTCCGTCCGCGTCACGCCTGCCGCCTGGGTCACGTGATTATATCGCTTACTTCACACCTTATCGCCTTTATCAGTTTGCCTTCCCTTCATACTTCATACATCTATCTCTACGATGACCTCTCCACTCAATTTACATGGAAGGGATAGTCCTTCGGCGGGGATTTTCTTGGTAATCTGCATTCAAAGTTCATATTTCCATACTAATATACATAATAATACTTCAAAAGCAACATAGGGAGTAAACAATGGTAAGACATCGCTCTTGACTAGCTTAATATGGGACAGCGACGACTTGAGGGATGCCCAAAGCTGCCTGGGGCTGCTCTTGCAGCTTTTCCCGAATAGATCCGTTGGCATCATCCGTGGCCTCTGTCATTTTGGTTGCTTCCGTTCCTTCCGTCAGCTCAGTGGAGGGCTCCTCAAAGTGCTGAGTCGGATCTGTGATGGAGACTGAGTCATCGATACTTCTACCGCTCGCAACATTTTCATTGACATCCCCAGACACGTCTGTGACAGATGCGTCCCAGCTTCTAGCTTCGCTGATGGGTCCAACGTGCTCCTTTGTCCCCGGAATAGTGTCTTGAGCTCCAGGTGTATATCCAGTAACATCGGGAGTGGCTCCATACATGCCCCTAGCTCCCTGCATACTGGACTCCCCGTAACCCTCAGCTCCAGTGGCGGTATCAACACGTTGCTTAGTTCCCGGGATGTAAGTGATGGCATTACCAGGAGCACTATACGTATCCCTAGTTGGCTCAACCGGCGCTGTTACAGGCTCTTGGAACTCTTGGGCTTCGATCACAGGCGCAATACCCTGTTGAGTCCCAGACCCATACTCATTGACATATTCGTTGGTGCCTTGAGTCTCGGGAGGATATTCCTCAGTGTAACGAATATCTGAAGCTGAACCATTAATATCCCTGGTCGAAGCAGACATCTCACGGCCATCTACTTCAGACGAGCCGACGGTGAGGGCTTGGCTATCCCGAGCCGCACGAGCTGCTGGGGCTGGAAGGAGTGTGCTGTCATGCAAGTGTCCGGCCGATGTTGGGATAGGCACGGTAGTACTCTCCCAGGTGCGAAGACCTCTCTCGGCGTCTTGAATGATCTGACTCGCCTCGTCGCCACGATCATAGTCTTTCCGAGGTTCTCCTGGGACAACAGGCGAGTCGTCGAGGATACCAAGCAGGCGGCGAGCATGGCGGGCGAGTAAAATCTGCTTCTCGCCTCTCTCAATGACAGCGGCCAAGTGGATATCGAAAGCCTCTTTGAGTTTGGCCCTGGTCTACGCGAAGACTTAGCATGTGCCACAGTTATTATAGGTAGCTAGAGTTGACACGAACCATGTTGGTCAACTGAGCCTCAGCAACCAAGCTCTGTGCTTCCGCTCTCACAAGCTCCTGTTCCAGTGTCTCCAACCTGATACTCTCCGGGTCCTTAATCTTCAGTTTCGCGATATCGTCCTGGATCTTGGCTCGGTGATTACGCGACGGCTGAACCGAGTTCTCTGTTTCGCGAATGTGCTTGAGAACCGTCCGATACTCCTCCAGGTAACCCGCAAAGATCTCCTCTTGATCGCCCATCTCGGCGAGCAACACACCCAGTTTATCCGTGATGTCCGATACAGCGTCGTCTTCCGTGGCCTCCCCCCAGTCGGAGAGCTCTTTTGCGGTGGACACACGCTCACGACCGGCCTTCTCATAAGCACTAATAGCCGCATTTTCGTTCTTGATCAGGCGGTTCATCCTCTTGCTCAGTTCAGGCTGCTGCGTGCCGCGCAGCGTTGCGAAACTGAAGCGGCTCCGCGAAGGAACCGAATTCCTCCTTCGCACAGAAAGGCTTCGATTCCTAGGTCATATTAGCCCTGCACTGAAGCTCTGCCATTGATCCTCGTTCGTACATGGTTGTGGATGAAACTGTACAAAATCACAACGGAATCGACACTAGTCTCAGCAACTTTTTCAGAAGTGGCGAAATGGGATTGTCGAGCTACTGGTAGAATATCCTAATTGAGAAGTGCGCCTTCCTCGCAGGTCAAACAATACAGCTTAGTGAATGGTATACACAATTGATGTTCACAGGTTAGAGCAATACTAAATCAGGTTATACTGAATGTTCGAAAGTACGAACCCATGTTCATGTAAGGGGAGGATCAGCGCCCTATACTTTTACTTTATGATCGCATCGATCGTGGTCACAGTACTGACGTCATGCGGGATAAGCGGAAGCTTTGAAGTCATATTGTCCGAATGCAGACAAAGCGAAGCAAAGTTACCATGGATAGGAGTGCTCTTTGTAAGGCTGGGGGGGGGGGGGGGCGCGAGTTTCTCCTAAGCTTATCTGATCAATGCTTGGTTCGGGATGAGATCATTTGGCAGTATAGCCACGGATACACCATGCACTTCTTCGATTTGGATTTGTTCGATCAACAGGAAAGAAACCCAGAAAATGGGATAGAAAGAATTAGAAAAAGAAGAAGAAGAAGAAAAGTCAAGAAACACTTTGACCAAGTAATCCGGAAACCCAAACGAAAACCACCTTCCCCCCCCCCCATAGACCCCAAACCCTAACTCCCAACTCCATAACCAACAAAAACTCCCATGAACAAGATGTCTTCCAACAATTCTACACCCGAATATACTCCACATCCTCCTCCCACATAGGTCTCCTTCTCTCCCTCTCCCTCCCCCTCACCTCTCTAACTTCAGGCTCAATGTACTCCACACACCTTCGCTCAGGCACGAAATCCCGACTCCCAAGCCACCACCCCTTCCATCTTGAAATCGGAACAGATTCTTCCACAGTACGAATCCTCCGCCTCGACACAGTAGTATATGACGACCGCGGGGACTCGCAGTGGTGAGAGTGAGCGTGAGCGTGCCGTGGAGGACACACGCTGGTTGAGTCGTGGCTATCACTACTGCTGGAGCTGGAGCTAGAGCTGCTACTGCTGCTGCTGTGTCTGCGACGGCGACGATGCGAGGGAGGCGGGATTGCAACGCGCATAGGTGGGTTTCTAAATTCGACGACTCTGATACAGGGGCCTTTGCCTTCGTCGACTTCCAGGAAGCACATTTTCTTTCTTCCTGTAGTAGGAGGTGGATATTAGGGCTTGGTTTTGGGTGGATGGGGCTGAGTTGGGTGGTGCTGGAATGATGTAGGTTTGCTGAGATATAGAAGAGAGTTGGTATAGGTTTGTATACTGCGGTATTGATTCAAAGATATCTTGTTTAGTGTCTTGCTTTGATTTTCTTGGTCTTATGTTCTGACGAGTAGACACCAAACCCGGGCGATGTATAGCAGGAACAAGCTTCCAGAGATGTACTAGTGAATTAAGCTTGGCTGGAGGGTCTTTGCTTTATAAGAGTTCTTTAAATTCTAGTCAGGGAGTAATAATGTTACCTGGTCAGATCGTCGACTCTGAGTCCAGCCTGACATTTGGAATCACTTGATCCGGGCCCGTCATGTGGGTGATCGTATCCGATGACATACTCATCTATCACCACGGATATATTGTATATATCTACCGAAGGCAACAAACGTGAAGGAATATGTGCTGATGAGTATTCTTTCAATTTAAAGATGGTCACGTTGGCGTGTGACTGACGAAACCTGTGTCTATGTTTTTGTGGTGGTTTATGCGCTATATATAAAACCTACGGATGACTATATAAGTAGTGCTAGGGCATGCGCCACCCCTTTTTTTCTTGCTATTCCGCTATGCATAAGTCTTTTCCTTGCTTATATCTATTGCATATTGGTTTTATTGGCGTCTTTGGCCAATATATCTGTGGTCCTCAAGTTCTAGTAAGACATGTCTTGTTTACTCTATAGGTGATCACATATATATAGTTCCCGTCTGATGCTACTTTAGAGGTCTGAAGAAAGATCTCAGTTCTTCATAATAAATTAAATGCATCTGCAAGCATGCAGTGGATTATGATAACTTATAAATAACTGATGCCTCTGTACCGATCCTATCACCATCCTTATACTACCAATAGGTCTACGAGTCAGAAATATCCCATCATTCCTAACCCTATCAACAAAGCGGATGAGTCCTTGCCCTATCCTCACCAATCTCCTTCAGAATAGTATTCGGCTGCAACAACTTCCATTGAGGGACTAATCTGCCTCTCGACTTCATACTTCTTTTAGCAATGGCATTGTGCCCGAATATAGAGAATAATGTCCAGTATGATATAGCCTTTATTGCTCTGCAGTCTTCCACTGTAGTGGCTGGTCTCTCAAATGGACCTAGTTTATACTAAGTTTCTAGAGCTTTGTCGATAAGAGGGTGGATCGGGACATTATCTCCATCGGAGTTGTATATTCTAGGGGCTGTATCAGTGTGCAGCTTTCCGGTCTCGGAGTTCATAGACAGTTGTCACAATGAAGCAGACATCAACAGTGCTGCCTAGAGCTCCCACAGCTACCGAGCTCAATCCCGAAGGTCTCGGCGAGCGACCTGATCGAGTTCTTCAGACTCAGAATCTATCCGTGCTACGATAGCGAATGCACTGCCATGCGCCGGGTACATCTATTCCACCCCGACCCATGGTTGCACAAGTGCATAAGCCACTTGCAGTTATGGATCGACATGGAGGTAGGGATATCTTAGGAATGGTCGAACTTCATAGGCAGGGTAGAGTGGGTTTCATGGGCGAAATCCAAGGGTTTCTGGTTTCCCGGCCCCACAAGTAAGCAACTTGCATTAGGGGCTCCACTACCATTGCTCTATCTAACCTTAATATATATCGGAGTATAGGCTGTCCAACGGGCCGAGCGGGTTTTCTTCATCATGAACCTGGACCAGTTGAGGGGATCATTACCAATCGTCTATCTTGGCATGGCGATGGCTTCATGCTCAAGGGTATTGGCAACGCGCGGCCTCGGTCTGGTATTCTGTAGGGTTACTCTGGTGATGACATCAATAGTTGCTTGGGTTGATGCTGGGTGATGGCAGTGCAGAGTCCTGTTGCCTATCTCATGGATATAAGAGCAGCGACATGCCGCCTGAATTAGAAGCAATCCATCTTCAAACCTTCATAGTTACTACCTCAGTTTACAGACATCAACCCACCGCAGCAACAGCATCATGAAGATGATGGGAAGCGGCATCGCCGCTCTTGGTCTGATGACAATCGTCAATACAATGTCAGCAATGGCCCAGAATATGTCGTTCGGAGCCGACAACTTCTACCGCAGTGACAGCGTCACCGTCCAGCCGATCACCTTCGAGAACCAATACCGGATGAAAATCGGGGGCAACCTCTTCATCCGCAACAACTTCACCCGCAGCGTCAACGCGCCAGCTATCATCGTCGGTCACCCCATGGGTGCCGTGAAGGAGCAGAGCGCGAACCTCTACGCCACGAAGCTGGCCGAGCAGGGCTTCGTCACCGTCTCGCTCGATCTCTCCTTCTGGGGTAGCAGCGAGGGCGAGCCGCGCAACGGCGTGTCACCGGACCTCTATGCCGAGGCATACAGCGCGGCAGTCGACTATCTCGGCACGCAGGACTTCGTCGATCGCGAGCGTATCGGTGCCCTCGGTATCTGTGGCAGCGGTGGCTTCGTGATCAGCGCAGCGAAGATCGACCCGCGTATCAAGGCCATTGCGACGTCGAGCATGTACGACATGGGCGCTTCCAACCGCAACGGGCTGCAGAAGTCTCAGAGCCTCGAGCAGCGCAAGGAGGTCATCGCCGAGGCGGCGCAGCAGCGCTGGACCGAGATAGAAGGTGGCGAGATTCAGTACACCAGCGGCACCCCGGATGAGCTCACAGCCGATACGCCCGCTGTCGGACGCGAGTTCTATGACTTCTACCGCACCCCGCGAGGCGAGTTCACGCCTGAGGGCACGACGCCGAACCTCACGACGCACCCGACGCTCTCGAGTAACGTCAAGTTCATGAACTTCTACCCCTTCAACGATATCGAGACTATCTCGCCGCGTCCGTTGCTCTTCATCTCCGGTGATCAAGCACACTCGCGCGAGTTCAGCGAGGATGCTTATGCGCGTGCGGCGGAACCGAAGGAGTTGTTTTGGGTGCCTAGAGCCGGTCATGTCGACCTCTACGATCGCGTGGATCTCATCCCCTTTGGCAAGATCACTCAGTTCTTTCGGCAGAATCTTAGCAAGGGGGCCAGCCGTAGGGCCAACTGAGAGGGCAGTCTAGTCTAGAGTCCTTGGTGTGAACTGGGTGTTTTGTACTAGAGTCATGTCCCCTGTTAGTCGATATACAATTCGTTCAGCTTTGTAACTAAAATTTACTCAGATACTGATATTTTCATAGACACACAGTGCATTGTAAACGTTAAACTTTGCAGCATTGGTTATTATAATAATTCAGTGTCTAGATGTTCGCTTCTTCAAACTCCTAATGTCTAGTGTGCCAACAACCTCCGCCAATACGCCAAAGAAAACACCCCTTCATATTCCCTAGCACGAGGCCGCAGCACATAAGGCACTGTCGCACCATCAAAGACACAGACCAAATCACCAGGCTGGGCCCCGTCTAGGGGCCCAACCGAGTCGACCATCTTCCGTAGAGCAGAAATGTTTGGCCGTGACACCAGCCCAATGCTTGTCTAACAAGCGAACCAACTGAAGCTCCGACTCATCTATAGCTTCTTCTCTTACTGATTCTGAACCCCTGCGCCAGCCTTCTTTCATAAGCGGCATTTGCCATACTGGACAGTGGGGGTTGGTGTTCTTTTGCTGTGTCGGACATCGTCCCAAAACCGAATGTATTTTTCTATATTTTGGCCGAATTCATCCGGTAACCGGGGGTGCGTCGGTCCAAAGTACTCTTTCCTCATCAGTCTTTCTCAGAGTAAAGCATTGCGGATGACGAGAATCCGGAGACTATCGTGTCTTTGGTATCGTGAAATTCAATAATCGTCATGATCCTATCGTCTATTATACAGTACAGTATATCCTGCCAAACGCCGACCCATGTAGAGTAGGTAAATTACACAGTGTAGAAGAATGGGAAGTCAATAAGAAAAAGTTCATCCCTCCGGAACGGTATCAGCATCTGCCATCTCCGTGTCCTGAGGTTCTTGGGTATCTCCGGTGTCCTGCTGCTCACTTGTATCGTGTCCTTCTGCTCCGTTCTGTGTTGTCCCATTTGGCAGAATCCCATTTGGTTCGGTTCCATTTGGCTCAGTCCCATTGATCGCCGGGGGAGATTCTTTCGCATCGGTTTCCATTCGGCCGTCTTCTTCGACCTCCTCGTACACCCGCACCGTCTGGTCGATCCCACAGCTTACCATTAACCGCTTGTCGCCCAGCGTGCAAGTGTCGACGCCCAAGACCACGCCCGTATGCCCTTCAATCCGTTGTAAGGTTTTCTTGCTTACTACATCCCAACATAGAACAGCTCCATCTTCACTCCCGCTAACAGCAAAGGCATGGGGCGGTGCTCCACGCACTCCGTATGTACCAAAACCACCCGACAGACTGTATTTCCGGTTCACGTGCCCCTGGTAGGTCTTGATACAGCGTCCTTCAACGTAGTTCCACAGCCGTACGCAGTCGTCCAGCGACCAGGCCAAGACAAACTTGCCATTGGGTGAGAATTTCACCGACGTGACCGGTGGATTGTCCTCATGGACCAGCGTGCGCAGACACTGGCCCGTTGCCGTATCCCAGATTCGAATCAGCCCATCGGTCGCGCATGACGCTATGAGGGTCCCGTCCCAGACGACGTCAATCCCGCCGACGGGGTCGGAATGCGCGGGGAGAGAACGCATCACAGTAGCGGAGCGCACGTCCCAGAGGAATACCGCTTCGTCGTAAGAACCGCTGACCAGCATGTTGCCCTTTGGCGAGAAGGCAATCTGGTAGACGTAATTATGGTGGCCAACGAAGGGAATCGAATGCGCTTTGCCCTATACGGCAGGTAAGACTTAGTGGAGAATGGCTGTCAGACGAAGGAAGGGGGCATACCGTCAGCACATTCCACAGGCGGATGGTCTTGTCATCCGACCCAGAAGCAATGATAGCCCCGTCCGGGCTCCAGGAAATTGTCGATATTCCTGCCAAATGGCCCTCGAACGTATGCACCAGCCTTCCGGTCAACGTATCCCACACCTTGACAGCTCCGTCGGCCCCTAGAAGCGATCAGCAACCTACCCGGAAACATACAATACAATTTCATAACCCACCGCCACTGGCAATCATAGTGGAATCAGGCGAGAACCGTACTGCGGAAACCCCCCGTAAGTGACCTCGTAACAGAAACTTTTGCTGGTAATTAATCTTGTCCGGTTTTGGCGGCGGCGGCGGTGGAGGCGGAGGGACAGGCGTGGGCGACCGATCTGAATATGCTTGCTCAGGCTCTGCATCCCCTTCCATAGGGGATTCATTGTCGTCCACATCGGCGTCTACTTCCTCCTCGTCTTGGTAGTGTTCTGATGACGGCCCCGCGGCGCTCACTTCGGAGGGCGACGAATTGCGGCCCCGGTTGCGGGAGCGCCAATACACGTCAGCGTCTACTGCCAGCTCATCTGGGCTCTCAGAGCCGCTGAAACTGCGCAGGCGTGTATTTGGACGTTTGGGGGGTAATGCTTTCTGTAAGGTCCAACTTGCGCGACGCCGCTCGGCCTCGTCGTGATCGGAGCCCGCGGCGAGTTCGTCCGATGAAGACTCCACGGGCGACTGAATGTAGCCATTTTCGTGGCTTGGGGACCGATCCAGTCGACGGCGCTTGGAGCGGTGATTATTCCCGTCCATCTGAGCAAAAATCCAGAAGGAGCCAAGGGGGCGCGAGAGATTGAAGGAGAAACAAGGGCGCAGGAGGAACAATCGGCCTGAATGAATCTATCGCGAAGATCCAGAAGAATAATAATCCCCAGCCAATGAGGGGTGTCGCTGACAGGGCGGTGAGGGTCCCCGATTGCGCTTGTCGGCGTCATCCAACAAAAGTTATTCGATGTTCAAGCTCATGAAAGCACTTCGATTATATCGCTCAGGAACCGAATATGACCTATCTTGACTTGTCTAAACTACCTAATTTTAATAATTCATAGATATCATTTCATCTTAATACGGCGCGGCCACCATGTCAGCCCAGTCCACCGTCTACCCCTCCGAAGCTCCCTCCCAGATCCGCATCTTCACCCTGAACTGCTGGGGCCTCAAATACCTCGCCAAATACCGCCACGAGCGTCTCTCAGAGATCGGTCGCCAGCTGGCCCTGGCCGACCCTGCACCCGAAATTGTCGGACTCCAAGAATGTTGGACACAACAAGATTACGAGAGCATCCGTGAGCAGACTCGTCACCTCCTTCCCTATGGCAAGTTCTACTTCGGCGGCGTGATGGGCGCGGGGCTCGCCATTCTCTCGAAATGGCCCATTGAAGAGAGCTCCATGTATGGCTATCCGCTAAATGGACGTCCAACGGCCTTCTTCCGCGGCGACTGGTACGTCGGGAAGGGTGTTGCCTGTGCCCGTGTACGCTTCGGTCCCGGAGCCAGCGACGTCGCCGAAGTGTTCTGCACGCATCTCCACGCCCCTTACGAGAAGGAACCGAATGATTCGTATATCTGCCATCGCACCGCGCAAGCTTGGGAAATCGCAAAGTTGATGCGCGGCGCCGCAGAGAGAGGCCACCTTGCCATTGGACTGGGCGACTTCAATATGGTGCCGTCGTCGTTCGCACACCAGCTTATCCGCGCCCATAGCCCCGTCCAGGATGTATGGCAGGCTATATACCCAGACTCGTCCGTGGCCGCCCCCATCGACCCCATTGAACAGAAACGAGGCAAACCGACCCCGTCAGCCGAGTTCAACCTCCACGTGAACGGCGCTACATGCGACGGCAAATTCAACACCTGGCGCTGGACCAAGGAGGAACGCAAACGGCTAGAGAAGGGGGAGGAGATCGCTGTCGACAAGGATGCTCCCTGTCCGAGGGGAAAACGGCTGGATTATATCTTTGTCGGAGACGGCGGATATCCGCCTGCCTTCCCTGCGCCCCAATGGTCCGTCGAGTCCGTCAATATCGGCATGACACAGCGTCATCCCACGCTCCGTTGCTCGCTGAGCGACCATTTTGCCGTCGAAGCCACCATCACCCGCTCTCCGCGTCCCTCTGAAGCGGACAACTTGACAGACAATAAACTTCGCCAGTCCGTGGTTCCGAATACAGCCCTATCTCCAGACACCTATGATCGTATCATCGACATGATTCACACCTATGTTCAACGCGAACAGTCTCAGCGGCGTTGGCGCCTGGCTCACTTTATTATCTCGGTGTTTGTATCCATCGGCTGCTTTGTCGGCGTTTGGTGGACGGGTGATCTGCCGTATGTGGCGTTCATCTTGGTTTTGGTCAGTACCTTGAGCTTCGGAGCTGGGATTCTAGATGGATTGATTGGCGGGCTATTCATGTCAAGCGAGCTGCGCGCGCTTAAGGAATTCGAATGGGAGGTGCGGAATGCGAAAGAATTAGTCGAGAAAAGTGGTGGAACTGGGCAGAAGTTGGAATGAGTATGACTATCATGGGGTGACGATGAGCCGCTCTTGCATCTTTGTTTGTATTATACTGTCTTTCTTGTTACACATAATTATTCTAGAATGCCCCACCGTTACATACGGGACACAGCCATTTACATATGCATGTGGATTACGAGCTAACGAGTTCATTCAAATCTCAGAACTATCACATAATCATCATTCCCCTATCGTCAAAGACCGTAAGACAAATCCGGTTCATGCACTGAACCCATTCGGGTAGTGAGTCATTTACTCAGCACACTCGCGCTGACGCTCATCGAACACCTTCAATGCCTCCTCGGCAGCCTTGACACCACTGAGAACCATGGCACCGAAGGTAGGGCCCATGCGGTTAAAGCCATCAATTTCAGACAGCTCCATACCGCCGATGATCAAGCCCTTAGTAACCTCGCGGGTGTTCTTGACGATGGCATCCTCGGCCGAGTTCATGTCGAGACCACGCATGCCACCTAGCTTGTCGACGCTGCCCATGGACACCAAGCGCTTCGCACAGAAGGCGCCGAATGGCCCATCGTGACCAGTGGTACTGATGATGACAGGAGCGTTGATAGTGTTGGGGTCCATGCAGGAGTGATCATCGTGGTGAAGGGTGACCAGCGTCCAGTTGACGACAACACCAGCAATCTGGGGGTTGCCGTTCTCGGTCGGACGGGTGATCAAGTCCTCAACAGCGGTAGCATTGAAGAGCTTGACATTGGGGAAGGAGAGAACCTTCGACATGAGTGTCGAGGTAAACAGGGAGGCGTGCTTGACGACAACGTAGTTGGGGTTTGCGTCCTCTTCGTAAGGAACACCCAGCTCGTTCAGGAAGACTTCCGCGGGACGGCGCATGACCATAGCAGAAAAGAGTTGGCCACCCAACCAGGCACCGCCACCTATTGCACGTTAGTTCCGGAAAGCTGAGTGCAAGGCAATCCATCATGGACTACTGACCAGGAGAGACGCTGGCCTCGACGATAGCAATCTTCAGGTCCGGACGAGCCTTGGCCAAGACGTACGCAGTGCTCAGGCCGCAGGAACCAGCACCAACAATGACAACGTCACTTTCAGCGTACTTGTCCAGGTCCTCAAAGTAACGTCTGGTCATGGCACGAGAGACCTGGCTTTCGCGGATAGGGGCGAACTTGAACTCGTCCCACTTGCCACCGAAATGGTCCAACAGCTTGGTCTGAGAAGCTCCCTCAACGGGGACGGTCTCAGGAACCACGACCTTACCCTTGAGGCCGGTAGCGGCCACAGTGGGTTCGTAGATGGCAGCTGGAGGAGACATGTTTCAAGTTGCAATGACTATCATCTGTTAGCCATTCCATCAACAGGAAGAACGAGAGAAGGCATGATCCTTTTCGCTGGTATTATCCAGATCAAGTTTTAGCCGTATAATCTCAGAACGAACCCAGTCCATCGATGCCATGTCCTTCTAGACTAGGATCCTAGAGTCTAGGGCCCAGCTTAGGTGGGGCATGTGAATGCATCGATGACTGGGAACGAACACCGGCCCACGCCAAAGACGTTACCTAAGATACCTTGATCATTGTGAGAGTCCAGCCAAAAGTATTCCATGACTTCCATCGTATGCCCTCTAGAGGGTTAATCGAGGAGTGTATTTACATTGTCGGTTGGTTTGGGAACTATAGAAGATGGTCAGTTATTCCAATCACCAAAGGTTTATCGAAGGGAGGAAGACTTGTTCAGTTTCGTCCGAGGACTTTTGGAATTCAAATCTGAGATAGAGAATTGTGTGGGATGAGAGGAAAAGGAAGAAGATGGTGGGGTTCAGAAGGAGGGGTTGAGTTAAATAGCATGGGTTGAGTCAACGTGATAAGGGCACTATACCGTATAGATCAGCGGCACCCGATTCTATCCGTTCCTTTTGCTCCTCTTTAGCTTTGACCGGTGAGCCGGACAAGAAACAAGTGAAATCATCCTGACATCGGCGGACGATCTCCTAGCTTTTACATTTCGTTACCAATGGGATCCCGTAATCAATTGCCCGTCTGTCAGATCGAGGAATGGTGGATCATCTGATCCACTATATAACATAGTACTATGTCCACGGTTAGTTAACATTTATCCAAAAACAGAAAATCTCCACGACTGGAACCTTTTCAATAGTGAAACCCTTAGCAAATAATCGTTACCCCCACTCGCACTCCATAATCCTTGATCCAGTTCTTTTTCTTTCCAACTTTCTCGACTTTCTCCGCCCTTTCCTGTAAGCTGTCAAGAGAGAACGCGGCGACAGCCACATCGTTGTTGCATTTCACTTTGAGACGCAGCATATCGCACTCGTCTTTCTTCTTCACAATGGATTCCCATTCAGTTTCCAATCGGATCCTCCAATGCATGTCCGACACGCGGCCGGATGGATGCACGTCTCCAATTAGGGTCGCTACCCGACCCAAGTACTGACACCACCATGCCTCCTGCTTAGAGACACACCGGCTCAATTGCCGGTGAAATACTTCATCGGTGGGTGCAAGGTCCCCTGCCCAGCGCTCACAGAGTATCAAGGCAATCAGGGCACGTTCGGTGTGTGATAGTGTATTTACCGAAGCTAGGATTCCGGTCGTAGTACTATGCAATGCGACAGCCGAACGCGATTCGCGCGGCACTCGGGAATGGGCAAAAAGCAAGTTTGCGAGCGCACCAAGTAATTGAGGGGTGAATGAAACTGGTGCATGACGAGATTCCATGGGCGAAGACGTCGAAGGCAACGCGGCAGTCAGTAGTCCTCTAATCGCTGCATTGGATGGAGACGCATATGGCAAGCTTGCCGCCAGCAGCGGATCTTGTGCACGAATCTCCTGGGGCATCAGGTCGAAGAGGAAACCCTCCCGGACACCTCCCTGGCAGAACTGGATGTGTGTAATATCCGGCAAGGCGTCCATTATGACATTGACCAGGACAGCCACTGCAGGGATCTGTGAAGCCCGTCGCTTCGAAACACCGAATATCTTCTCATCGGAGTCGGAGACCGAATCCAACACAGAAACAGTATCATGGAAGTCTTCTCTGCGCACCCGAAACCCATTAATGATGGGAATCGGATAAGGATCAACCTTATGCTGCTTCATGAGCACGTAGCCCCAACCCCTGAACCCACCTCCACAGAGGTACAAATCAAACCTTCCCAGCGACTTCGCCGTCTCTAGCAGAAACTCAGGAACTTCAAGAGCCCGATACGCCTCTTGGAAGTTCTTGATCATTTCCTGCTTCAATGCCTTCTCTGCTTTCTTCCCTTCAGCCTTCGCCTGCTCCAACCGCTTCGTCAACGCCGCTGCCCCGTAAGGGAAACTGAACGAACCCTTGGGACTGGTAGTAACCACCCCATCCTTCTCAACAACCCACGTAATCTGCGTACTGCCACCACCCAGATCCATCGCCAGCCCAGCTGCAGAGGAAGCACTGCTAGCGATCCCCAGCGCCCCAATCCTCCCCTCATCCTCCTTAGACAGCAGACGCACCTCCCACCCCGTCCGGTCCTTGATCCGCGCACGGAATTCCTCAGAATTTGGCGCGGTCCGCGTCGCCTCCGTAGCAAGCACATAAATATTCTGTGGAGGAACCCCAAAATCATAACACGTAATCTGGAACTGGACCAATCGGTCCACCACCTGCTCTATAATGTCCTGCGGGATGGGGCCCCGCGAGCCACCGGAGAACTGGGCATCGTAGAGAGAAATGCCCGCTCGGTCCTGGTAAACTGTGGGCATTGTCCGAGCTGTATGGGGTGGAATGTCGGTGATGGAGAAGCGGATTCCATTGCTGGGTGATGTTAATCTGTGAACTCAGTATATAGGGAAGGGGTTGTATACCTTCCCATATCCACGATCCCATAAAGATAGGCATTGCTTTCTGATGCATAGGCCATGTTTGCTGTATATACCGTACCGTCTACTTCGGCAGTTAGTTCTGGGGTTCCCGGTGACCTGGGGATATGTACACGGGTAGCTTGTTACTTGGTCCTATGTACAGGTGCTTTCAAGTTATTCAAAAATGTCTCAGGGTCGCAGTTACTGTGTCTAGGGTTGACTAGTTTGTGGAAAGAATTAGTCAATCACCCGGAAAATTCAAAGGGGAAGATCGGTGTTAGCTTGAGTTCAGCTGGCTATTTTGCGAAGTGGAACTGATTGTTGCCCCTCCACTTAAATATTTAGCCACATTAGGACCGGAGAGACATACACTTCTCCGACTAAGCGATGATCATGGCACGCGACTTTTATCCAACAAGCAGAAAAGAGTAAAACAGAAACATTTATTCGTAAATCTCATTCTGGATAATCATGATGGTATACGGAGTACATCATCCAAATTTCACATTCATCGTCACATCATAGCATTCGTTTCAAGCATCATTACTTTCGTGTCTACATAACTATAGCACGTACCGGAATCCAGCTCCATAGTTTTCTTCTGCGACGTTTTCCCCTTTATTCCATCCCCGCGCTTCCCTCTCGGCCTGCGTACCATGCTGCTTGTCTAAGCGGCGGTTCTCCCATACCAGAAGGGTTCGTAGAGTGAGCGCCAGAATCATGGTGAAGAACATGAAGGCTGCACAAATGGATTGTCCGCGGATGTAGCGCGGTCCGTCGCTTTCTGGGAATACGTTTGTTCCCAGAAAGGGCCCGCATTGGCCGATGATATTGAGGATGACAATACCCATTCCACGTCGTGAATCCGAGCCTTGGTTATCTGGTGTGTGTTCGTTAGCCTCGCGATATGGTAGGTTAGGGAACATTTACTGAGAGGGAACTTACTGAGAGCCCACGGGAGAATATTTGCGATGCAAGGGAAAACACCTATAGCAGCGAGGAACACGCCTGCGTAACGCGCGCCAACTGACGTGCAGACGGCAAGGAGAACATAGCCAACAGCTCCGATCAGAGACAGGATTACAAGCATCAAGCCACGTTGTTGCAATCGATCAGCAATCCAGGTGGTGGCAATCGTGACCAAGAAAGAAGCGAAATAGGGCGGAGCCGTAAGCCCTTGGGCGTTGATCGAAGTGAACCCCATGTCCTTCAGGATCGTGGGAAGGAACACCGGAAGCGAAGAAAAGCTCACGTTGCAGCTGAAGTACATCAACTAAGCACAGTGACATCAGCGATCATGCTACACCATCACAACTAGATTTTATGAACTCAGCATCACCATACCGCGGTTAACCAAGCCTTTGCATCAGTCAGTGTTTCGGCTAATTCTTTCCAATTGATCTTAGTCGACCGTTCGCGTTCGCCACTCTGCTGAAGACTTCTTGCTCGCGCAACCTCTTTTTCTTCTTCGGTCAAAAACCGGGCTTTCGAAGGGCTATCGGGTAAAAACCGCCAGGCTAGGATAGCAGCCAGTAATGACGGGCTTCCCTCCACAAGAAATAGCAATCTCCAGTTTGCTAACTTGGAATGTCCTGAAGTAATTCCATACGCTAGAGCACCGGCAAATGTATTCGCCAGAGGGGCGGCTGATACGAATAGCCCACACCGGAAGCCGAGCTCATGACGGCGATAGAAGAAAGACAGTAAATAAGGAGTTCCGGGACCAAATGCAGCCTCTGACATGCCAAGCAGAAACCGCAAAGCCATGAGTCCCTCCCAGTTCTGGACCGCGGCTTGACATGTTGCCACAATGCCCCTTTCGGTGGATTAGAGCGGTTTGAGAGGCATGGTGGTTGAGAATATCTTTGACTTACCAGGACAAAACAGTAATGGCTGCCCATTGGTGAGGCGGCATAACCTTCCACATGAACGCCGCAAACTCGAACACGACATATGAAATGTAAAAGATCGTTAAGAGCCAGGAATAGCGATTTCCGGTGAGATTCAGGTCCTCCTCCATCCCTGCGATCTTCGCATTTCTTCGATCCTGGTTAGTTTGGTCTTCTCGCAGTCATGGAGGTTTGCTAACGAACCCAATATTACTTCGATCAAGAAGAGAAAGTAGATCTGTCGGCAAGTTGTTAGGTACGCGTTGAACGAAAACGACGGTGAAGAGTGCGGGGACGCGTAGACATACATAGAAATCCCATGAGAGTGGGAACTCTTAGATCGAGTTTTCTTAATATACGCGCTTCAATGGCAGGGTCAATGTTTACCACTGCCGGAGGAATCTGAGGAAGGGCGGTTTGCGCGTCATCGTGATGGACTGGCTGCTGCTTCTCTGGATCGCTCATTACCGGAGCCTCTATGATCTCGTCACCAGAAGGGTCTTTCTTGCCAAAGAATCCCATGATTGATGGGCGGACACGAGGGCGGAAGAGGTTCGCAGTGAAGGACCAACAACAGCTTAGGAAGCGAAAAGAACACGAAAGAGCGACGAGGATCTTTTATAAGTGTGGTCATGTCGGAGAATTTTGCTTAGCGAACAGGGCCATTATTGAGTCTATTGGAAGATCAGCAAAAGTTAACCGGATATGGGACAAGTGCCAGCGTCCCACATGGGGAGGAGTGACGCCATGCAGGGGAGAGAGCTGAATACTCACACTCGTCGTAGTAATACCAGTGACGGCAAGACAATTGGGTAAAAGTGGTGGGGGAGCCCATTGAATTTGGGTATTAAGCTTGCCGGCTTGTATCTAGACTTGAGTATCATGAGTCACAATTGGAAACAGGACGATGCATCAAGCACGGGGAGGATGAAAGCACTACCGGGGATAAGCCAATTGCGGAGAGAGCTACGGCTACTACGGAGTAGTCTTTCAAGTCCCGCGATCCGGTGGCGGGCTTAAGAGCTTCCCATTCGGGTTTGGTGCCAGCGATACCGCAGCAAAGCTTGCGCAAGGCTTGTTTGGGGGCGGGGGAAGGGTTACCACACTCCGGACTATACTCCGTACTACTGTCATTATACTGCCATCTGTATTTTCACTGTCTATACTGAGTACATTTCAATGCTTCAGCTCTACCGATCATCACTCGCTAAACATATTTCTACCTTTCCAATTTCCATATTCAACAGTCGATATGGATTGAAGGATTTAGTAAGAATTGATCGTTTGAGGAGGCTGGCAATCCCATATGCAAGGTACCTGACATCGGCGTCCAACTTCAAACACTTTGCAAGCACGGGGGTAGTTGCATGCACATACCGACTCCGACGCGAAGCAGATTAGGTGTCAGAGTTCAGTACTAGTAGCACTATGGAACAGTCCGGAGGAAGAACTTTAGTCGTAAAGGGGGGTTTCTCAGTTAGGGGCATCTAAAAGAAGGAAAGAATAAAGTAAACTAGAAGGAAAAGAAAAAGGTTCTGACGTGGAACTCGAATATACTACTGTCTAGAGGGAGGCTGGCCTGCAAGTCCTTCCCCAGCTAGGGTTTGGTGAATAGTATTCAATAGTCCAACATTGACAAAGGCAATTCATGGATGAAGAAGCCTTATGCCAATGGCGTAGCTTGGTAGGGAAGTCGACCTACTCATGTTGACGGAGCAATGGCCGAAAATTTGGGCCAAGATGCACTTGATATACCCCATAGGATTGTTAATGTCAAGGACTTTAGCCGTAGTCACGATCCATACATCCGTGCGCTTCCCCACTTTACCAACTCAAGTTAGTACCCCCATAAGCTAAACCCACCCTTTATGAGCCTTATATCTCAGGTGTCAAATATGCACTTCAGGTCGGTTTCACCTCCCGAACCGTCCACCGTGACTCTCAGCTTCTCGGGGAAAGGAACCTCAAATTTCCGCGTCGCGTTCGCAAAGGCATTTGCTCGTTGCGTCCATTCATTTCACTGTCTCTTTCCGACCGTTTGGAATTTCCGTCTCGGATGCATTTTCTGTTACTTATTCTCTAGGTTTTCGGCTTCGTTGCGAAAGCGTTAACATTTTTCTCCCCGATTGCGACGGCGTCTATTCACAATGGACGACCCAGCGACCCGTGTCCCCGGGCAGTTGGTAGGCCAATCTACTGATCCAAGTCTCAATGCAATGCTACGGGCCAAATGTCTAACCTGGATTTCGATTACCGCAGCTGCCGCATATGCACCTGGTGTCGCGACACCGATTCCCGCTGATGCATATGATGCCCACCGACACCGTTGTCGAATACCTCCTTGGCGCGCCTAAGATTGTACGGGAGGCGCAGCCGATGCATTGGACTTTCTTGGATGGACCTCAAGATGGGACTGTCATGCTCACCTGGCAGCCCCTGAACCATTTAGGAACGAACTTCGCCAGTGATGGTTACGTGTGGGCCGATGTCGAACAGGCCTTCACCTTCGAAGCTCGCGGCTACGTAGGTAGACCCGATCTCTAATGAGCTGCTCCCCGGTGACCAAGATAATTACTGACGTGAGAGCGCATCAGTTGGTGGAAATGTGGCTGCACCGCAGTGGCTACCACCCGCCAAACGAGACAATGGCGATCCATTGCCGTAGACGCTACCGGTTGCTGCCTTCGAAGAACCCCAACCCGAACATGCCCCCGCCCGACCCGTCGTTATGGATCGTTCACTACTCAAGAGCACCTCCTACCGAGCATATTCCGGCCAATAGAATTCATGTGCTCCCTCAAGTCCAAAGCATGCTCGGCCAACGTCGTTTCCTGCAAAGCCAAGGCCAGCTTGCCCGCAAAGACTTTATGCTGCACGACCGCAATAACTGGCCGACGATCAATTTCCCCCCACAGGTTGCCCCCCAGGGTTTCGCGCAAGTTCCACCGGCATACCCGAGTGCTATGGTCGGCCGTCAACCGTTCTATCCCCAGCCTGGTTCAGGTGTGCCCGCGCCGGCAGGAGGAGCACCGGCCAAGGCGCCCCGCGGACACCGCGCTTCGTCGGCTGCAGTGAATGCTGCCACTGCCGATTTTGCTCTCGAGGATGAGGATGTTTCCGCAGGCGATATGATGGATCTTCTTACCCCACGGGAAGTGAGTAAGATGAGATATCAACAACACCATGAATGGATGGAAGAGATCTTTGCTTCACCGTACGCCATTAGCCAGATTACCCCCGTCTCTCTTGGGTTGGGTCGCAAAGGGGAGTTGGAGTCGTTGACGGCGGGCTTCTTCGATGCGCCTTCCGGACCTACTAGTGGGGAATCTAAAGATGCGGCCGATTCTGCCCAGGCTACCAAAATGGAGCCTGCGAAGGCGGAGGAGTTTGCCGATCGTGTTGCGAAGAAGGTGGCGGACATGACTGCGGAGATTGAGAAGCTGAAGAAGCGGCATGCGCGCCGGATGGAGAAGTTTAACCGTACCTCATTGCTTAAAGACGCGGAACTCCGACTCCGGGAAGCGGCGGCAGATCCGAACGCCACGGGGACTGAAATTTGGAGACTGGAAGGCCGCATTGAGATCCCCAGCGAAGGCGATGAGACTCAAACACCACCTGCTTCCGAGCCCAAGGCTAAGTATAGGGTGGATGACGTGGTCAAGGAGTTGGAAACCTCGTGGAAAAAGCAGATTGTGCCTGAGCCCAAGGTTTCTTGCGTCCAAAAAGGTGGCCTGTTAGAAAAGATTGAACCTGAACAGAAGCTAGAGGCTCCTGCAGATGGCGATATCGACATGGGGCACGCAGATAGCCATCTTCTCGATCAGTTTGGCTCTCCACCTCCCTCCGGCCCCGTTCAAGGAAGTGCGCCCATCGCTCAAGAACTAGCAGCGCCGGCACATGTACCAGGTGTCTCTGAGGTCCCTGGTATCAATGCTCCTGCGCCGCTGCAGACAACAGCTGCTGTGCCCCAGCAAAGTGTGACGATGTCCGGTATGGACGTTGAGATGGACATGGGCAATGCACCGCCCGCGAATACCGCCGCGGGTGAAACTGGGGATTGGGTGATGGTCAACGACGAGAAGAAGGACCAAGGCGACAAGCCTGCCGTTGGTGATGCCCCTCTTCATGGGATTGAAACGCCAGGTAGCGGACTACAGGGGTTGACGCCTGGAAACACAGGGGGGGACACTGGTCTGGACGGGGCCAACTTTGACTTTACTAATATGGACAGTGCGGGCGATGCACTGGCGGCCTATACGGAGCAGAACGAAGTGCTAGATCTTCCGGACCTGGAAAACTCGGCGTTCGGGGACGCATTCCACGCGTCCGATAATGAAAACACCCACCATCATGATGCAGATGACATGGCTTAAAGCATAGTGTGGGTCTCGTGTGATTTGGTTATACTACTGTGGTGTTGTGGTTTACGATTTACTTGGCGCTGGCTATGTTTTGCTTAATATCCAAACGGATGAGGAAGATGTAAAAATAAGACTTGGAATTGCATCATCTACAATGGCTTTTTAATTTCTCACTCCGCTCAGGGGCAATGTAGACGAGGTATATTTTGATACTGGTATATCGCTAGAGGCACTGAACAGCGGTTTGAAAGCTGTCAACATAGTCAAAATCCTTGATGTCGTCGTATTCAAGCTGGTGCGGCCATGCGACTTGAGGGAAATGTTTCCTTGCCTGAAGAGATATCCGCCATTCCCATGCACATTGCCGTATTGGACCAGTACTTTCCGAATAAACTCTCTATCGTCTGAGACAGACGTTGAGATGCAAGTTATATTCGATTTCTACAATCCATCGGTATTGAGGTTTGAGTACTAAATAACCGTGATTGTAACCGCATAAAGAACGGACCTAATGATGCTGTTATGCGGTGATAATCATTGACCTCGGACTTAAACTTGCCCCGATATACAAGATTAAAATCCCTGTCGGCTCTCTTAAGAAGCCCTTAAAGATAAGAGATCTTTCTAGGAATTCTTAATAAAATAAGGCTAGAAGTATATTATATACTTTGACTCTAGAACTTTAATATTACTTAACGATTTAGCTAGTTCATGGTTGGAGAGAGCCAGTACTCTGGGCTCTCTCCATGAGCACTGTGTGCCATAGTCACTGTGTAAACAATTACACACTAACCAGCATTCATATTCGATACCCCATCCGGAGCATGGGCAAGCTGATCTGTGTCCTGATACTGGAAAATCATCTCGGGTGTTCTGATATATTCTCTTTCTTGGTATCTTCTTCTCCTTGTTCTGAACTTTTTTCTGAACTTCTTACTTTCCCCGATTAACCTTATGCCGGTTATTCCATATATCCACCCCTTTGGTCTCGCAGATGAGTGCGATCCCTGGTAATCCTGCCAACTTCGAATACAGGGCCCAATCCGCGTAGACAACCCAGCACTGGGATTCAGTTTCGAAGACTCTGTCAATTTCGAAAACAATGTGCGGAGGGAGCCGATTTATCCAATCAGCTAGGGCATCAAGGCCGCTTTGCCCTACACTGGAATGCACACGTATTGAAAAGTATGCCCTCAAAGTAGCGGGGCCACGGAGGGCAAATGGGGCGTGTGATCCCGGGAGCTTGAGCCGGATTGATCTTGTTCCAGCGAGTAAGCCATGTGTAGGCTTCTTTGGCGTATCTTCTGCCCGCAAGTCTCTGACCAGCTCGACGAACTCGATATGTTCGTATTTCCGGCTTACGGCCTTTGCAATAGCTGCCGAGAGCCGTGCTGTCAAGGACACCCTGCTGCCAGGTATATTCGCGGTTGGGTCTTGGAAATCGGTGGCCGCCACGGCCTCCGTAACCCTTTCACGATGGTCTGCAGACCGAGTTGCCAGGTGAGACCAGCAGCAATCAAGTATGAAAATCACATCCACGGAATCTATTTGTGCTTTGTCGTCCACAGTGCCGAAAAGTGAAAACGAAGCTTGAATGTTTTTGTTTCCTGGGCCGCACAGTCACTCGCCTTTATGATGTCTTGAGGTTGAGCAGTTGACATAGTGTATAAACGAAGATGAAGATTTAAGATGCAGAATACTGGCCAGGATTTTACGCGTTGGCTAAGCAGGTGTTGTAGGAGTGGGAAAAAGAAGGAAAAGTAGAGACAGGAAAGGACCGAAGGGGGTTATATATAAGAGTCATTGTAGGATGAATGTTGTAAAGATGTGGTCACTCTGACTTAGCCCAGTCCATTCAATTCATATCAAGAAATTCAAGCTGGTTGACATGGCTGGTGAGATTCACTTTTACATATAGTACAGTTTTAGGTTCATCGGCCGCCTAGGAGGTATTCACCACAATTTATACGCGACTTGGAGAAGAATATAATATCACAGGGGCTATATTGGAATACGTCCTCCCAAGCCAAGGGGCTATGACCGTACCGAGGATAGTGATGATTTTCTAGATAATATATCTTCAACGCTGGCTATTTCGTATGATTCTCTCTCTAGCTGTGTAATGGTCCCTTAGGTAGAGTTCTTGAGTACTGCGAATAAAATTGGCTACTTGTACCAAGAGTCGAGAGTGACATATATAGTTATTAATTGGATAATATACAGCAATCAGAGAATGCAAAATATCATTCCCCAACTTATATTTAAATTAGTGATATGCTAAGCATTCCCATTGTCTAGGCTAAGGAAGGCTAAAATTGAAGTTAAAATAAAATTCATATCGAGTATTCCTCGGATCCTGGAATGTGATCTTGTCTACTAAATCCCAAGCCCTGGTCACTATGTCAATTCATGCCTTTCCTTCATCATTATTGAATGTGGACTCAAGTCTATGTAATATTTCTTTATCCACCATGGAAAACAGCGGTCGATCTCTACATTTCTTCCATCACAGATGGCCTGCTGCGAACACAAAGCTATCAGACGCTTGGGCAGTCATGACTATTCTCTTCATCCCGGTGGATGAAAGAGCGTACAAGTGGCCCGCTGACTTTGAAGCAAACGGAAACCTGAAAGATACATAGGTACCTGTGGATCGACCAGTGATTATTGAGCTGAATAACGAACAATAAATAGCCGTTTATCAAGGGTACTACGTATCCGTCGGCGTTAAGCGACAGAAATTGAATCACTCAACCATAAAGGGTTGTTTATCGATCTGGCAGGCCTCCGCAAGACCAATCAATATTACATAAGTTAAACTCAGTGTTCGAGTACAGATCTCCCGCACCGCAAAGAACTGGACTTGCAGTCGGTTCGGCATGGGACTTCCTCATGTCGCTGTTGTAGCCATCTTCATATGGATACACTTGCTTTGATTGACGCCCAGGTGTGGATCCTGGCCGGCCGTTATGGACTGAGCTCGGTATGGGATTGTCTGGTCTGAGTTGCTATCGCTGCAGAATCTATCACAGGCCTGGTCACCCACAATACGGTCCAAGGGGAGATATGGATGGCTCTTTGGATGGAGTCACAACAAACAGATACTCCGTAGGTGTAGTAGAGGAGTAGCCCTAATCCCCACTCAAGCTGCCCCACTTGGTCACCGCCGTCCAAAGTCTGAAAGCGATCATGGAGCCTTAACGGTCACATCTCGTGTGCTGTCCCGCGTGAAACTCCAGAAAATCTGACCGCTATTCGTCTTAGTAGATCTTGAGATCTACTTCAATCTCAAATAAAACCGCTGCTAAAGAGTTAGCTGGATGTGCATGTCTCACTATAGTATGTATCTCCGATCCACTCGTTGCTGCAGACCAGATCTCCATAAATCATGTTTATCTTATCGATAATCAACCGGAATGTGGTTTCAAACCCTAAACAAACGTCTCGTGCCCAAAAGACTTACGCAACCCAATTTCCCATAAGATGATCTGTCCAGGTGGGATGGCGGATGGTGAGTGGACGCCGAGGCAGGTTTGTGATGAACTTATTATATGAAATGGAGCGATAAATGGGCCACTGGCGCAGTTGCCAGTGCAACGACCCGCGTGTTTACGTGCGCTTGGGATTACCCCTCCACGAATCAACTTCCACACAACGTCGCACCAGTAGCCCTAACAGTAGAGGGGGATCGAAAAACATGACGTCGCAGTCAATATATGGACTCTTGTCGGAGAGTCGACTGTGTAGATTCGGCTCCGATCGGGTGGTTGGGGATGGCTGTCTGTTTACCATGCTCGATCATCTCACGTTTCCGACTTCACTTCTGGATTCTGCCCTAATCCCTCCCCTCGTATACAGAATCCCTTCTCTTCAGAACCTTCAAAACGTGCACCCTAGATTTATTTACTCCTCTCCATGCCGGCCTACCCTGCCTCCACACACCCCCGCTGCGAGTCAATCTAGAAAACGCCGATCAACGGTCTTTCTGGCATAGGCGTTGACGGTCTTATGCCACTTGGGATAGATATATCTTCATAGCAATATCGAAACCACTAATAGACGGCAGGACGAGTCTCAGGTTTCCAGGCTTTGGGGGCTGGTGCCTGATTCTTTTGATGCACTAGGGTTTGTCTCAAATGTGCACTTGAAGAAGAAGAGACAAGCCTAATTATGCATGAAAAGCTCCCACAGCAAAAGCCAGCGATCTTGCTGCTCTACACTTTCTAATCCCCCTCATTCTTACTCTTCACCATGAACGCTTTCGTCACGCTTCTGGTAGCCCTGTTCCTGGGCTACCAAGTGTCTGCAATTCCATACATCCCATCCCATCTTCTGTACTCAGCGCAGCACAATGGATCCATGGCATACCTGTTACGGCCCAGTGCTAACTATACCACCGAATTCCTTTCATTGAACGTCTCCCAAGACATTGATAGCGCCAAGCCCCAATATACGACCTTACTGGACCATGCGCCATTTCAGCTTGACAAGCAAACCCCCGCCCTTATTCCGGCTATCGACCAACATGGCATCGTAAAAGTCTATGCGGGGGATTGCCATAATACTTCGGGGTATGGTGCGTTATGGCAGTTCACCCCGGATGCAGCGAGTTCCACCGGCAATGGGACATGGGAGAGAATCGAAGTCAATGGGACCGGCCAGTCGAACGTCAGCCCCCATGGACCAAATTACCTCGCGGCCGGGTTCACATACGCCTCCACCAATACAACTAACACCTCCTTCTACGCCTTCGGTGGAATGTGCCCACTCGCAAGCGCCTCCGAGGCCACCTGGATCACTGCCGCCAACTACTCTCAGTCCATGATAGCCCTGGAACCCCCCAAAGCCGATGGTCTAACGTCCTACCGCATCTCAGCCACCGGTGACCGCGCACCTCCGATCCCTGAAGCCGGGTTCACGATTACCCCGTTACAGGCAACATATAGGTCCACGTCGAGTGGCACGTTGCTACAACAACAGGATTTTCTGATGATCGGAGGCCAGACCCAAAACGCATTCATCAATATGTCCCAGGTCGCTGTCTTTTCACTCCCGCAGAGCAGCTGGAGTTTTGTCACTATTGATTCTACCCAGAGCCTAGGCCGAACGGAGCTCGCGATCCGGGATTCCTCGGTAGTGGAACCTAGGTCCGGCCATACAGCCGTCCTTTCGCCAGATGGAAGTAAGGTGGTGGTCTTTGGGGGCTGGGTTGGTAGCACCAGCATTCCTGCCAATCCACAGTTAGCTATCCTTGAACTGGCAGCAGAATCCACGGGCGCCGAATGGGCCTGGAAGATCCCGTCCACCAGAGACGCTGGGGTAGCGGAGGGAACTGGGATCTATGGACACGGCGCAACAATGCTTCCGGGCGGAGTGATGATGATCGCAGGTGGTTACCATATCGCACAGCCAAGTAAACGGTCTGTGACTGGCACCGAGGTGAACCCAGAAATTCTCCTGTACAACGTTACTTCGGGTAAATGGGTTTCCTCCTACTCAAACCCCGGGCCTCTTCAGCCAGATGGTGAATCCAGATCGTCTGTATCCCGCCGAACTGGGCTTGGTGTCGGACTCGGTTTGGGTATTCCCTGTGTTGCTGGGGCGGCTGTTTTTCTTTGGTTCTACTTCCGGCGACGACGAGTACGCCGGACTCGAAACCAGATGCTCCGCGAACTATCCTTGGGCGCAGAACGATCTATCTTCTGGAGCCCAGAAGAGTCCCATCTGGCCGGCAGTACTTACAAGCCTTCACAGATTATGGCTGAAAGAACAGGCCTTTTAAGAGAAATCCCTAGCCCCACTGAAACCAATCGGCTGCCTCTGAATGCGAGAATATACAGACCTCCGGCACAATGCAATGAGTATAGGCGAAGCGACGGGACCGGTGACATGCACCCGATTGACGAAGAAGATGAGGCACATGGTGCAGTAGGTGGAGATAGCACCGGTTTATTGCAAAAGATGACTCGTACAGAGCTTTCCCCTGAGGGAGCCACAGCATTTGCAACGAGCATCGGTCGACCCAGCGAGGGACAATCTTCAGAGCACGCCGACAGAACATATTCAAACATTTCAGACTTCTCGAGGTTGGCAGGCCATCCACCTCGCGGCACCATCGACAACCATCCGAGCCATCCAAGCACTGGGCGTGAATCCCCGGAAAAGTCGAGTTCTGCATCGAACCAGAGTCGGGAGACATGGAGCCGACCTAACAGTACCGTGATCTCCCATGAACGCCGGTCTTCTGATTCATTTTCAACTGCCCATACGACGATCTCACAACGGCAAGCAGAAGGCGAACATCTACTGCCAAATGACCCTGAACCTTCCTCTCCGATTGACCTGATACCACGGCCTCTCTCCATCTCCAAACCGAAGGCTGAGTGGATCGGCAACGTCCGACGAGTGCTCTCTATGACTCGAAAGCGGCCTCAGTCATCTGGGGATGGCAGTGTCGCTTCTACAGCTTCGGGCATCGACAGGAAGAGTGCCGTGCTTGGATCCGCAGGGCCTCTGTTCGATTATGAACCGGAGTCCAAGCTGCCTCGGCGATCCGTCAGTGCCTCAGCGGAACTATTTCGACGCAAACAGGGTGCTAAAGACTGGGGAACGGGCAATATTGTTTCTCGTGAGTTGACGGGGAGGACGACACGCGATGACTTCGGATTGGGCGGAGTGCTAGATCTCGATGATGGTGACTGGGACGTGGAGGGCGCAGCAGAGAACCGGCGCGTCCAAGTCACCTTTACCGTGCCGAAGGAGAAGCTGCGCGTTGTCAATGCTACGGCCAATGATATGGATAACATCAGCGAGGAATCCATCAGTCGAAGCAACAGCCGGACATGACCTTGACGTTGGTCTGATATGCCAACGGTAGAAGGTGGCTGTCTTTGAAGCAGACTGGGTAAGTAGCACCAGCGTTCCTGCCAATCTAGAGTCAGCTATGCTCTAACTGGCAGCAGACCCTACGGGGTCCCCCGAGGCAGGTGCTGTCGTTCTATGCAATGGAAGGAGCAATGGGCCATAGGGTTGCTACCACCACGTGCGTTTATACAACACCTCCGCGAATAGCTTCAACATCAGTAGCCCTAACAGTAGATATCTGAACATGACCTCGAATGTGATATCATGGCTTTGGTAATCACGGCGGCGGGCGGTTGGGCAAACATTGGGAGTGTGCTGGTCATCATGATGCTATTATGACTGAATTTAGGTAGCCATCTTCTCAGCTGGGTTTCCGGCTTCACTTCTGACTTCTTCTTCAATCCTGTCTTCAAACAAACCTCTGTTACATAACCTCCAATCAAAAGACAAATCAGTGAAACATCCTCCACAAAAATCTCCTCATAACCATACTTTCCCACAATAACAATGAACGTTTTTGTGGCTCTCTTCTTGGTGGCCCTCATGGGCTGCCCCCTCGCCCAGGCCATGCCAATCAACGGTGGCATGGCTCACCACTTTCAGCCATCTCTCTCTGCCCACGCCGGGCTAGCCGTTGGGCTCGGCGTGGGCATGCCTTTTCTTTGCTTGGTGGCCATCTTTATATGGCGCTACAACAAGAACGCCAAGCGAGAGGAGAACCGAGCCCGGGACGAGTGGCTCAGAGACCTATCTCTGACCACACAGCGAAGAATCTTCTGGTCTCCCCTGGAGACACATCTTGCCTGTCATATCAAAAGACCTGTTATGGCAGAAAAGGACCCTGGTAGCGTCCAAAAGCCACCAAAATGGTAAGCTCAACCCCAAGATCAGTGTGCAGGAACAAGCATTCTAACAGAAATATAGTGTGGTTAAGGACGGCCGTTTACTGCTGTGTGCATGTCACCAGCCCCGTACACACGACGCCGAGATTAGGCACAGTGTCGGGGCTGGGGGCATGTACACCATTTTGGAATGAATGGTGTTGGGGTTGGGGTTGGGGATGGGGCATGTTGCTGGTCCTCCGTCACACTTCCGCCGTGATTAGGCGTTGCCGAGATTAGGCACAGTGACAGGCCAGTAGCATGTCCCCAGTCTTGGAAGGGGGGAGGGAGGGTGGTTTGGGTCTGGTTCTATCGCCCCTTTTCACCGACCGTCCGGGGGTCTTTGGTCCCCTTCTGTGGGACATTCACCCGGACATGCTTAGTCCCCTTCTGTGGGACAAGCGAGGCACCTCTTCGCCTCTGTCAGTGGATTTGGGTATGGGTTGGACATGGTTTGGTCGTGGGTTGGTTTGGGCCGGGGTCTGGTTATATCACCCCATTTCACCGACGTCCGGGGGTCTGGGTCCCCTTCTGTGGGACATTCCCTCGGACATGCTTAGTCCCCTTCTGTGGGACAAGCGAGGCACCTCTTAGCCTCTGTCGGTGGATTGGGGTGCGTGTGGGTTGGTGTTGGTTTGGGTTTGGGTTTGGGTGTGGGTTTGGATTTGTTTGTTGCCCATTTTGGAGCATACTTGGTTTTGTTGTTTCTTCTTTTTTGTTTATTTTGGGACATGGTTGTTTTTTTGTCATTTGTTTTTTGTTTTTTGAGATGACTTGACGAAAGCGATGACTTCACGAAGAGACGACTAGACGAATAGATTAATAGATGAATAGACAAAGAGATTTTTCCTTGAGGATTATACTTCAACTGTTGTAAGACACGGCGGACTAAATGGTCTAAAGTACTTCCAAAGCCATCGAGTGCAATGAGAAGACCTTACCTGCCTGGCTTGGGTCCCCATATACTTGTATTGACCACCCTCCTCTCTCTCTTGTACCTGCACTGCCTAGGGCATTGCAGAAGCACGTGTCTCGGGCCGTATTGACACCAGTTTATCCGACTCCGCTGCTTTGATTTAATCTTGAAGGGAAAGTGACTTACTCCTTATTGCTTCTCATACCTACAGCTAAATTCTGCAGTCAATGTCAATTACACATTGAGAATACAGTTTCCATATTAAATGGAATTATTCGAAAGAACCCAATTCTATGATGCTATGGAAAGAAATAAACGACCTTCTTTAGGGACAAAAAAAGAATTGTAAAGGAAAACAAAAATTAAACTTCACTTCATGAACTACATAACCATACCATGCATTTTATTTCATCTCAGCTTGGACAAGGTTCACCCAATCTGAAAAATCACAAGCACTTAACCCGATCATGCGGAGCCAGGCTTAACCGTAGGATGAGTCGGAATAGTCTTAGGCAGAGGAGGGAGCAAGTTCTTCGCGCTCTCACGAGCATACTGGGCCATGAGGGCGTCCATCATGACGAGGGCGGACATGGTTTCGACGATGGGAACAGCACGGGGTACGACGCAGGGGTCGTGGCGGCCCTTGGCCTCGAGGGTGCCCTCTTCGAGACCGTAGGAGGCGGTCGTTTGGGCCTGGCCGATGGTGGCCGGGGGCTTGAAGGCGACGCGGAAGTAGATGGAGGCACCGTTGGAGATACCGCCCTGGATACCGCCGGAGTTGTTGGTCTTGGTGGTCAAACGCTGCTTGGTGGTCGTTTCGGTGCCGGTGCGGGTTTCAACGTCCGAGACGACGAAGGGATCGTTGTGGATGGAGCCGGGCACTTCGCAGCCGCCGAAGCCTGAGCCGATTTCGAAGCCCTTTGTTGCGGGGATGCTGAGCATGGCGTGCGCGAGCTTGGCTTCGAGCTTGTCGAAGCAGGGCTCGCCGAGTCCGACGGGCACGTTGCGGATCACGCACGTTACGGTGCCGCCGATGCTGTCTTGGTTGTCGCGGAATTGCTCGATGACTTTGGTCATGCGGGCTGCGGCTTCTTGGTTGGGGCAGCGGGTCGGCACGAAGGAGTCGACGGTTTCGCGGCTGATGTTCTCAATGAGGTTCAGGAATTCGGGATTGGTGGCAGGGGAGGGGTGCTCAGGGGTGGGAGGGAAGAGGTGCTCGTTGCCGACGGAGGAGACGAAGGAGACGATCTCAACGCCGTGGGAGAGACGCAGGTACTTCTCAGCAATAGCTCCAGCGGCGACACGGCCTAATCTTGTCAGTATTACTTTCGTCCTGACTTCCCTAGGCCGCTCTGTGCATGCGCGGTGACTCACCGATTGTCTCACGAGCACTGCTGCGGCCACCACCACTACTAGCCTTGACGCCATACTTTTCGAGGTAGGTGAAGTCGGCATGGCTGGGGCGAGGGTACAAGTCCATTGTGCTGCCACCGTAGTCCTTGGGTCTCTGGTCCTCGTTGCGGACTATCATGCCAATTGGGGTACCGAGGGTGACACCGAATTCCGTTCCCGACTGGATTTCCACGCGGTCCTTCTCATTTCTAGGGGTCGTCAAAGCGCTCTGACCGGGACGTCTCCGGGTCATTTGAGGCTGAACATCAGCCTCAGTAAGCTCCATTCCAGGAGGGCAGCCATCGACGATGCAGCCGACGGAGCGGCAGTGGGATTCACCGTAGCTGGAGGAGGCGCAACATGTGAGATTTAGTTGTCCAGACCTGCGGGTTTTTGCTGTGGACTCACGTGGTGACCTTAAAGTATTCACCCCAAGTCGACATGATGAACAATCGATCAATTGGTTCTCTTATTAAAATTAAGAAGCGTTGGCGGGGTAGTCGGAGCTCGATATGGAGGGGCGTTTCTTTCACAGTACCGGACAGGTATGCGTGGAAGTGATCGAAGAAAGGATTTAGAGGGTCGACTGAACTGAAAGTCGATCTAATGATACCCCGCGAGGATCTTCAACGAACAAGAGATCATAGAAAAATCCACTCAACGATTGCATGATGAAAATAAGGTGAGAAATATGGCATCTTTTCACTGACCCGATCTGGTTTAGCGTCCGGAGATCGGAGGCCCATCGGCCTGAGTCACCAATGATGGGGCGGTGAACGGACACTGCGTACGGACGATACGTATCAGTACCTTACTTTAATTTCCATACTTGCATACTTATCTTTAGTCCCTGATGGTCTTCCGTCTCAATGCGCCCCCTCCGACGAGGCTCATGCCTACTATCATCTCTCCGAACACCAACATGGTTGGCTCCAGCGCTTCGCCCTGTCTTCGTACGATATAATTCCTCTTTCTCCTCCGATCAGTTTGCCCAGCTCGCCAGACGCGAATCCTCCCAGCACCAGATTTATCAGTCTTTCTCAACAAACCCATATGTCAACTTATCAATTGAACATTTCCTGCTAGAAAATGCTCCACCAGACTCGAGCATCCTCTTCCTATACATCAACCAGCCATGTGTCGTGATCGGACGAAACCAAAACCCGTGGCATGAGACCAACCTCCTCGCCCTTCAGAATGATCGCGAACCAATCACCCGAGAGAAGAATGACAACGGCGCGCTTCTTGTACGCCGAAGATCCGGCGGAGGCGCCGTCTACCATGACGAAGGCAACCTGAACTACAGCGTGATCTCACCCCGGACAACATTCACCCGAAACAAGCACGCAGAGATGGTAGTGCGGGCACTGCATCGCGTCGGAGCTACAAACACAAGTGTCAACGATCGTCACGACATCGTCATGTCGACCGGACAACCACAGCCTCGAAAAATCTCCGGCTCAGCCTTCAAATTGACCAGGCATCGCGCGCTTCACCATGGAACATGTCTGTTGGACACACCAAATATCAACCGGCTGGGCTCCTTCCTGCGATCGCCGGCTCGGGACTATATCAAAGCTAAGGGTGTGGAGAGTGTTCGGTCCCCGGTGGCCAATGTCTCGTCTGTCTTTGTGGATGCTATGATGCCTTTCTCTATCGAGCGCGTCATGGCTAGTATTGTTGAGGAGTTCGCCCAGATGTATCAAGTGGATGCCGATGCTGTGCGCCGTGCGCAACGGGCTCATGTCCTTGAACCGGAGTTGTATGCGGGTAATACCTGGGTTGCGGGCGCGGTAGGGGAATCTCAGGGCTACGGAGAGCCTGATATTAAGAAGGGTATCGATGAATTGATGGTACGAGCTAATCAATCAAGGTTTATTACTCCCCCAGACTCATTGGCGCTGACCAAAATCGATTAAAATAGTCCTTGGAGTGGAAATACACCCAAACACCTCAGTTCATCTTCTCCACGTACCCAATCGAAGACGATCCACGTGAAAGGCTTCCTCTACCATCCACGTTGCCGCCTGCGGTAAGAGATTTCCCCTGGTACAAAATCAAGATCGTGCTAGCTAATCAGTTCAGACACGTGTGTTTCTCCGCCTGAAACACGGCGCTATCATCGAGAGCCATATCTCGACCTCTGGAGATGCGTCTGAAGCTTCCGAGCAGGCTGCACGCGTGCACGAGGCTTTAAACGGCCGTAAGCTCCACGAGATCACACCGGCTCAGTGGCGTGAGGTTTTGCTGGACCGACTTGGTGCTGATGTAGAGGACAAGAGTTTAGTAGAACTTGCTAAGTTTATCGGGAGTAAGCTTGGCTGGGATACTAGCTCGTGATACTCTGATGATGGTTTTACAGATGTATAATAGAAGATTTTGT
The DNA here is from genome assembly GCF_009017415.1 of Aspergillus flavus. Classification (NCBI taxonomy): domain Eukaryota; kingdom Fungi; phylum Ascomycota; class Eurotiomycetes; order Eurotiales; family Aspergillaceae; genus Aspergillus; species Aspergillus flavus. The sequence continues at coordinate 2,358,516 of NC_092409.1, read as the reverse complement.
ATATTGTAGCTGTGCCTACGGGCCATACATAGTTTATCTGTAGAAGGTTGCAAACAAAAGCAAAAGGATGCAGCGGACAAGTTCGAAAACTACGAATCAGCTGATCCAACTTATTGATCTATGACCACTGGTTTCACTGACCACCACTCTCCATAACCCGCTTCAACCACTCCGGAATGACTGGCAGTCGTTCCCACTTCTGCCGCCATGCATCCCCATCCCCATGGGCAGGCAAAGCAAAGACAGCAGTCACAAACCAACGCTCAGATCCCGAGGGCAGATCAGCCCCCAGAGAAGGCAACAGAGTGCGGCCGTACATGAGGTTCGAGTTAGGATCAGCGAGGACCACCCTTCCAGCCCGATCAACACCGGGCTGTAACTCTACAATGCCCACAGCCCCAACCGAGGAAACTGTGAGCGCCTTCTGAGATTCCTGCAAGGTCCCCTCGGAGGGCCGTTCCGCTAAAGGTCCCAGAATCCGGCCATTATCGCTCCGACACCCGTAGATGGCGAAGGCGCCTTCGGACGTCATAAGATCTCGTCCTGTGCGAACGCGGTGCGCACGGATATGCCAGTTCTCGCTTTCTTCGTGGGGAGGAATCAGGTACGTTTCTACTTCCACGTCTGACCAGGGTTTCCAGGAGGAGGCTAGCACGGGGGTATCATCGTGGTATTCGATGCGTGCGTTTATCGCCAGTCGCCGTGTTTGCCAGATGTCTCCTCCGTCTTCGGAGAGTGCTAGCATACTGTCTGGGGCATGTTGTTCCAGTTGGTAAGAGCCTGTCGGAACGGAGTACCCAAAGGATGCGCTGTAAGCGAATTTGCCGTACTTTGCCTGAGTTGCCTTTAAGGGGTAGTGGCAGGCTTGTCCGGAGGAGAGCAGGAATGAATGTCCGCCACGGTGGACTACGATGTGCTTGGGATACTGGAGCGCTGCAACGGGTGAGAGGGAGGCAATTGGGTATGGCTCCTCCTTGGCTGCCCAGAATGGGTGTGTTTCTCCCAGTACCAGAGGGACAAATGAAAGGCAACACCAGTAGGGTGAGCCAGGAGAATTGTAGTTCTCTGTCAGGTACATGTTCGCGTATGAATATCCGAGATTCAGCGTTCCGTCGCTGCTGAACATGTCCTCTTGGGTTGCCCACCAACGGAAATGTCTCAAGAGAAGGCCCTTGACAACACCCCAGGTGAGTGGTGCCGGGGGCGCGACGTCCGCAAAGGCAAGCGCTCCCCAGAACCCAGCCATGGCGAATCGATATGTCATGGACCTTCCGAAAGGGATGGCGGCTCCTGTCAGTAAAGGGCATACAGTCAGTACTGATTGCGGGCCAGTTCAGTTCCGCGAGAAAACAAACCATCTGCGTCAAAATAGTACACGAAATCAAGGGCAAATTGTCTCGCCCGTTCTCGATACCGTTCAGCCCGTTGCGGGTCAAAATCGGCGGCCAGTCTCGAATAAAGTAACTGCAAGAATTGGATAGCAAACGAGCCGGAGTAGTAATCCATCTGATGGTGACTCTTTGGGCCGTCGTTGCTCCATCCTCCACCAACATGGAAGGTGTCCAAGTGGTCCATATCAGCTTCGATACGGGGGAGCGAATAAGGTGCTCCGTTTCTCCTCAGACCCAGGTTGGCAAACACCCGGAACCACAACCTGAATGCGTTCTGTTGTGAGTCTTCTGGGGCTACTATCTATGCAACCATGCGCTGTGTAGGGTCATACCAGTTCGTATTGGGCATTTCACGCTCATTAATACTAGCCAACCAATTCGCAACATTGTGTTTTTGCTGAATCGTCAACGGATCCCAGAATACATGCGGAGCGACCGCCAACGCAAACCCGAGGGGACACATTTCCACCATGCGCTGGTCGAGATCCTCTATATCTCCCCAGTACTCTGGACTGTGGGGATCCGTCCCGTTGATGAGTCCCTGGTACCAACGCACTGCCTCTGGGTATTGATATCCGCCTCCCAGTAGAGCAGCTAGACCCCACAAGGGTCGCGCGAAGCCCTCAATCTGGGCACCACCTTCGTCGAAACGGGTCGTTGACGATCCTATCTTGACTCGACTGCATCCCGCTGTAAAGCGCGGGACGAGCGGATCAAGGAGTGCCCGGCATGCGTCTTGAAAATCGCGACGGGTGCGAAAAGGTGATCGGCTGAAAGCCTGAACTGGGGTCTTTCCGTTTGCTTGCACTGACATTATGTGGTACGCTGCTGAATAGGGCTTGTTTCTATATGCCGCAAAAACATAACATGGGCCGGTCTTGTCGAGTTTCAAATAGGTGGTATATATTCCGTCTGCTAGAACCGACGACGGGTAAGACCGGTGTTCTTTCCGATATCTTCTCCATTGAGGTGATCATCATTGTATGAGGACAGTTGCATATCCAAGTCAATCCGCTTTGGCCATTGGTGGATTAAAGTGGTCGAAAACGATTTAGCCGGAAGTCAAAGGATAATAAGAACCGAAGCTTACCCGAGACAGCGGAACCCTAATTGGCCGGATGATGGGGAAAAAAGTATTGCATTTAATAGTGGTACAGTTGAATAAGCGGAGAGATAACTTTGCTTGCGCCTTATTGCGCCTGCCAGAAACAGACTCTACTCTTCCTGCTCGCCATTGGGGGTCGCAGCTTCCAAAGGCGTCGACAGTCCCACCCGATCAACGGTGCGCGTGTAAGCAACTCCTCCATTTACGCGATCCTCATGAACAACAAGATCCTTGCGGTTTGTATCGACGAGAAGACGAATGAGGTCAGGACGCATGTAGTGTCCTCCCTGAAACAATGTCAGTACAGCATAAGTATTGGGGATCAGCGGGGGTCTTACGAAGTCAGCCAGGGACTTGGAGAGATGGCACTCATCAAGGTCAATCTAGCGTTCTGATTAGCATCTTCTACCCTGCATCCAAAGTGGTCATATTGAAGAACTCACGTCAACAATCAGCAGACCCTGGAAGTCCTTGTCAGGGTGAGGAACAAGATTTTGTCCATCAGGGCCAAAGATACGCCCATGTCCATTGTAGATGTGGGGATCCTCGAGCTCCTTTCCAGGGGGCGTGTTCAGCTTGATACCCTCAGCAGTAATGCTTTGCCAAGGTGCTAGGGTGAAGGTGCCCGTCTCAATAGCATAGGCTGGAGTAACGAGCTGCGCAGACTTCAATTAGACCTCAGAACGAGCGAGCGAGATAGGCAGGGAGATCACGAAGCGGTCAGGCAGAGTATGACTTACATCGGCATTGGCTTCAGCCACGTTGGTGAAAGGGTCGGGATACTTCAGTGTCTCCTTTCCGGGATACAGTGGCCAAGCAGCAACGTGAACCTGCTCACCAAGGGAGGCGGCATACGCTTTCATAAAAGGGTTCATATTTTCCCAGCAGTTCAAGTGTCCCACGCGGCCGATCTCAGTCTGAATAACAGACTCGGTGGTGTCACCGGTACCATCTCCGAAGACCAGACGCTCGACGTGGGTAGCGCGGATCTTGCGACGGTGGTTCAGAATATCGCCGGTAGGAGAGATGAGGACCTGAGTGGTGTAAAGGCTGGCCAGATCCAGTTCCGAATAGCCCAGGGAAACAAAGATTTTGTTGGCACGGGCTGCCTCACGAATGCGACGCATCTCCTCAGAGTCTGAGGGCAGACTGTTCTCGCGATACTTCTTGAGCAGTGGCAAACTCTCCTGGTAGTTCACCTTCCAGGCCCAGTATGGGTAGCCCGGGATCCCTGTGGCAGTTGTCAGACCGTGATAAAGTTACGAGTATTCATGAAAAATAGCAAGATACGTACAAAGCTCGGGGAAAGCAATGAACTTGCAACCAGCCTTTCCAGCTTCATTGATCCAGTGAATAGTCCGCTTGACGGATTCCTCGAGGTCAAACCATCCTGGCTCAGCATTGACTGCTGCGGCCTTGTACTTCTTTAAGACTGGTGCCATTGTGTGATAAGGAGTATCGATTTCACGATGCAAAAGAAGTGATGAAGATTAGAGTGAGCTTTGCTGTTGCTGCTGTGGTTGATGATAGATGATGGATAAAGAACTTGAAGACTGTCAGAGCGCTTCCTACTTATACCTGCGATTGCTTGCTGATATTCAATCCAGGCCCTTCACATCATGCCTTTCACTTCATATCATACAATTCGGTACGCCCGGCTGTCGGGCTTTGCTTTCACGACCTAACATCCCTATAGTATCCTACTGCGAACTTCCCAGCCCTTCCGAAGATTTGACCACAGAGGGGCCTCATGACGATGATCTGTTCTTTCGGGATCTGCTCGTGCAAGAGGAGAAAATGCCACAAAACCCTTAGGCCTAGACACTCTGTCAGTCACATCTCCTTTCATTCGCACGAGCAACTTACCCAACGCAGTGGAACCCCTGCGCTCTGACTAATGTTTCACGATGCCCCTCATGTTCAAATCCCGCCCCAACGCAGAGTAGGACATGGCCTGACTCGAGCCTTTTATACAGTGTATCACAAGCGATAACCTTTCTTGGATAGTACTAATATTCCCAACCAATCTTATCTTGTCAAACCCTCGGGCTTGGACACCCGTCGGGACTGCGCGTCGATCACCGTTGTTCCGAAGCAGAGCCCGTGGGGAACCAAAACCCTAACTCGGCCGACAGCCCTGTCGGGATTCTCTAGATAATCTGTCCCGGTCCCAATTTATAGCACATGGCCTGCTAATTTCTCCATGTATACTGCATCTAGTTGGAATAACCTCGATATGGGAAGTTTGGTCCAGCTAGCCTGTGTGAAAAGATGTTCTAGGTTTGTTGACAGCACTTTGTGGACAAACCTTGATGGGAAGAACATGGATCGGCTATAGGATTACATAGTATTCGGTTGCGGCGGTCATTCTAGGAACTTATACTGGATGTATTGCTTATTTGACTCTACTACACGAGTGTGCACAGAGTTAATAGAACGACTATATTGTCCATGATCACGACTGCTGACCAGGATGCTTGGGTGTCCAGAACGTATGAAGTTGACGAACCACTGTCTTATCAATAGATTTATTGTCCTTACTAATTTTGATTTGAGGATTATATAGCAGCCGAGGTAGTCAGTGAGCTACACAGGGGATGTTATCTGCTGGGCAAGGGACTAAATTATTGTTGGTTTACCTAGAGATGCCGAACCCTCCATGATGGTTACCATCGGCCGGTCGGTCTTTGGAAACCGACGCTAAGAAGGCTCAGTTTTTGCCTATTTTTCGGGAAATTCATTATCTATGTCTTGCGAGATCAGTTTTGCTATTAATATTTTGGCTTTCAATATATATCCTTTGGCCGTTCTGTCCTCAACAAGTGGAGCATCACAGCGTCCAAGGCACGCAGACAAAACGGCTTCTTCCATAAAAACTATTGAGTCAAAAGCATGGGAAGCTTACATGCGATCAAGAATACAACAATATCACAGTGTAACCCTATCAATATTGTTGGCAGATGAAGAGGGAAGTATGAGCCATGCTGTCGTTTTTGCCAATTTGAAAAATATATATACTAGCGGGCAATGATATCAGAATTTCCTCAACTTCTAAACCTTTCAGCGGGATGCTGAAGTGATCATATAAAGACTATGCTCATTTAATATGGGGATTTACCCTTACACGGTTAGGGGAGAGAGATATTTATATATAATATGTCCAATACTGCCTAGTATTCCACAAAAACCGTGGTGCATCTGCAGTATGTTCATTCACATTGTACTTACTTCCCTCCATAACTATACAATGGGCTTTATGATAAGATATCTATATGAATTTTCTTTTTTTTAAATTATTCCTTGTCCAGCTCCAAGTCTTCCCCTTTCCGAAGCGACTATTCAGTACCGTTGACGATTTAGTGATAAGCCCTAAATGGCCAAACCCTACCTATATCGAATATGCGAAGGAAACACACCCTCTAACGGTCCTTTTGGGACAACACGGCCTTCCTTGCAATAATCATCATGAATCCACTGTTAGAGAATTAATTCAAATCGCCACTTATCAGTTTTAACCAAATTCTGGCAAATGATCAACAACAACGCCCCGCAAATTTAATAGGGTTTCCCCGCAAACCTTCGTTCAGCTCCGTTAGTCTTGGCTATCCAGCATCCTTCACTCCACCAAAGCCCTTATTCGTCCGACCACAACATGAACGCGTGAGTCTATATGACCTGCTCTTATTCGTGGTACTGGCTAACCTTATCGTAGTCCATCTTCGTGTTGCATCCCACGTTTCTTGGGGATACCCAACGACGGTCAGTTCAGAAACGCCGAGTGCTAATTAATATCGCCCGTCCACAAGTCAGCGCCCAGACGGAGACAGGTGTCCTTCCCCTCCTTATCTCCATGGCTGAGTCCTCCTAACTGGTTCAAGGATCAGCGCTCATGGAGGGTAACCGTAACAGCGAGTCCTTCGATGCTCTCCTGGGATTCGTGGAATCATTTGACCATCTTGGCCGTCTTGTTTTTCCGTGGTAGATGTCATCACCCTAGATGTGCGTAACAGGGATATCTGCTTCGTGTGATAGTAGCACCATACGAGCTTCTGATCCTTCCTCCGTATATTAGTTTGCTTTGCTCCGGCGGTGATATTTTCGAAAGATCTCTTATTTCATTGTCTTATATGAGCCAGGATCGCGATCATCGTTGTTTCAGGCTTTGAAACGACGTGTCGAGCCACGTTTCGGTGACCGATCTGCTATTTCAACAGCAAAGCTCCCCGAGACTGACTTGATTCACTTTGACAAGATGTCAGTTATACTCCGAAGACTCGTCCACAATGAGGCGATGCGAGAGGACCCCAAGGAGATTTATGGATGGAGGGTGTACATGCTCGCGTGTTCGGTTGGTTTTCTTTAACCTTCTGTTACAACAGAAACTGAACATCTACAGGCCTGCTTTGGCGGCATGCTTTTCGGAATGGAGACCGGTATCATAGGAGGTGTCCTTACGATGGATCCTTTCCAAGTGTAAGTCGCCTTCTCATCTCTAAATTCTCTAATTACACAACAATCGCTGACCTCATACGGATAGGAAATATGGGTTAAAGAACCTTGGCGATATAGGAGAGGCCAATCTCTCCGCTAATATTGTATCCACATTACAGGCAGGGTGCTTCTTTGGCGCCCTCATCGCCTCCCCAGTAGCAGACAAATGGGGTCGAAAGACCGGGTTGATATCCGCATCGTTAATTGCTATCGTTGGCGTTATCATGCAAGTGGCAGCAAGCGGGCACCTGGAAGCTATGTACATCGGACGGTGAGCATCGCTCCTCATGCTTCTCTTTTCGAACCCTGAGGGCTAACAGAGCCCAACTCAGTCTAATCAACGGTTTCGGTGTCGGCTTCGCTTCGATGATCAATCCTCTCTATGTCTCTGAAAACGCCCCAAGAGCCATCCGTGGTGGTCTAACAGGCCTCTACCAACTGTTCATCACAATGGGAATTATGCTCGCCTTCTGGATCAACTACGGCTCTTCCCTCCACATCAAGGGCACGGCACAATACATGGTTCCACTTGCCATGCAGGCCCTCCCCGCCCTTCTTATGCTTGTGGGTATGCTCCTATGCAACGAATCCCCCCGTTGGCTCGCAAAACAAGACCGCTGGGAAGACGCTCGGAAGACGCTCTCCCGCGTGCGCAACCTCCCCTCAACACATCAGTACATTGAGAACGAGTTCCAAGATATCGTCAATCAACTTGAGCATGAGCGCCAACTCATCGGTGGTTCCGGCTTCTGGGACCTTATGAAAGAGATGTGGCTCATCCCAGGCAACCGCAAACGAGCCATGATCAGCATCTTCCTCATGGTCTGCCAGCAAATGACCGGCACGAACGCCATTAATTACTACGCACCACAGATCTTTGAAAATCTGGGCATCACCGGTACTACGACAGGCCTCTTCGCCACGGGAGTGTACGGGATCGTGAAGGTGGTGGCATGTGCCGTCTTCCTAGTCTTCGTCGCCGATTCTTTGGGCCGTCGACGCTCTCTGCTCTGGACCTCTGTCGCCCAGGGCCTAGCTATGCTCTACATCGGGTTATATATCCGCATTGCGCCACCGGTAGAAGGCCAGCCCGTGATCCCCGCTGGCTATGTCGCTCTCGTCTGTATCTTCCTCTTTGCCGCGTGCTTCCAATTTGGCTGGGGGCCCGTCTGCTGGATCTATGTCTCCGAGATCCCGACTGCCCGACTGAGAAGTCTGAACGTCGCCATGGCTGCCGCGACCCAGTGGCTGTTCAACTTTGTCGTTTCTCGGGCTGTTCCCAATATGCTGGCGACCGTTGGTGCCAACGGTTACGGGTTAGTTCCTTTTCCTTTGTGTATCACATCTTCTCAGCATCTCATATAAACAAAATACTTTTTGGACTCGTTAATAACATACGAATAGGACATACATCATTTTCGCCTGTTTTTGTTTCTCAATGGGCGTGTGGGTTTGGTTCTTTATTCCCGAAACCAAAGGTATTCATTGCAACTCCGCCCCCCCAAACTCATCCTGCATACAATGGTTATTTACGGGGACTGACTTTTCTTTGATAGGTCTCTCACTGGAGAAAATGGATGAGCTCTTCGGTGCTACTAGCAGTGATACTCATTTGAAGACTGAAGATGTAGAGAGAAGTGCATCCCAAGTGGAAGGTGACCATAAAGATGAAGTTGCTACAGAAACTAGGGTAGAAAGGGTGTAATATTGTCGACCTTGTGTCTCTTTCCCGGCCTTGTGAATTGCTTGATCGTCCGTTATGATATAGCCATGACTGCATAGGTCAATTGGATATCTATTCATCGAATGCTGCTACTAGAGTGATTGATTGATTAATTGCATTATTGCATAATACCCAAATTCACTCCCTCTTAGGGCTCTTCCCGGGTCACAGGTGACTGATTATAAGAAGGAGCAACCACTGTCCACCCGTGACGGCAGGCGCCTGAAGACCTAAATAGGCAGGCACATGACCTAGTACTTCACACAATACACTTCCTGCCTCTTTACTCCTCCATGCAATCCCTTCACCTCGCTACAACAACCGTCTCAATCCCTTTACTTGGGTTGAACCTATCGAGCCCTTTTCTCTTTGAGAAGATGACGGAGATGGGGGGTTTGATCTTCCAAGGATTAAGACAAGGAGGATTGAGGCACTCTGCGACGATTGGGGATATTATAACTGGGAGGCGCACATAGGGAGGTGGCGGTTGACCCCCTCTCCGCCATCTTCGACTTCGACAAAGAGAAAAGGGCTCGATAGGACTACACAGTATCCCAATCGTCGCAGAGTGCCCAATCCTCTAAGGAAATCACAATACAAATCATTGACAGACATCCTCCAATAAGAACCTCCTCACAAATTTACTCAAAATGAACGTTTTCGTCACCCTTCTCTTGGTGGCCCTTATGGGCTGCCCCCTTGTCAAGGCCATGCCAATCAACGGTGGCATGGCCCACCAATTCCAACCATCCCTCTCTGCCCACGCCGGTTTAGCCGTTGGGCTCAGCATGGGCATCCCTCTGCTTGCCGGTATGGCCAATGACATATGGCTATACAACAAGATAATGAAGTCCACGATAGGTGGCTTCGGGAACTCTCTTTAACAACGCAAAAAAATCTTTTCTGGCCTGCAGAAGAGGCACACCTAGACTGCCATATCAAGAAGCGGATCATCCTTTCCTGCGCTCACCCTCCGGTTCGACTCTCAGTTCCCCTCGTTTCCCACCTTATACTCGTCACCTAACGGCCGACCTACCCCTGGAGTGGCCCTTGTTATAGGCACCCCACTCATCCAAGCAAGGTGCCCCCAAATATCCATTCAAGAAGCAGGAGAGATACTAAAGAAGATAAAGATTGTGATTGAACCCCACCAAGGCCTACCAGAGGGTATGAGTCTTGCAGAATGGCAGTCATTAATCAAAAATTCGCATAAAAGTGCGCGACACTGTCGGTCAATCCCATGTCTTCCCTAAATCTGTCCATTATAATACTAACCATCTCCAGGCTCTACCAGCTTCGAAACTTAAAAAATATTGATGGACGATTTGACTCGCACGGTTATTGATGACCTCGGACAAAAGCCAACCTTCTTTTGTCCACGAACGCCTTCCTTGCCCTACTACAGCTTCGACTTGACTCCCGCGACGGAGACTTCTGCTGCTGAGGCTCCCAAGCTAGCCCCCGCTGAGAACACTCAGGCTACTCCCGCTGCTGCTGCGGAGAAGGAAAATGAGGCTCCAGCTGAGCAGCCCAAGGAGGAGGCTGGCATGTACACCATTCCGGAATAATGGTGTTGGGACTGGGATACTGTGGGCATGTTACTGGCCCCAGTCACATTCCGCCGTGATTAGGGGTTACCGTCATTAGGCACAGTGACTGGAGCCAGTAACATGTCCACAGTCTTGGAGGAGTTATTTGGTTGGATTTGATATTTTTTGACGAATCAACAGAATCGCAAGGAAAGGTAGTACTGATATCACAATATAAAAGAAGTAATATAGGATACAGTAAGCTTTGGTATTGCTGCGATGGAGAATAATAGATAAACGACTTAAAGACCGTAAAACACTTCCTATTTACACCTATATACAATCGCTTGCTAATATTCAATCCCTAACCTTCACATCACATCATGCAATTGAGTACGCCCGGCTGTCGGGTTTCATTTTGTTCTGACATTCCCACGCCCGGGGAAGCGCCGTAGCTTCTGAGTTTGACTCCGGGTCATTCGCCGGGAAGGTTCGTCGTCAAGGCTGAGACCGCCGATGCCGGGTCCAAGTTCGGACCGTCTTGGTGATAAGAACGCGTCGCTGCCGCTTCGTCCATAGCGAATATTCCGGATTGTGGCATTCGTGGCCGTAGTAGCTGTCGTCACCGTAGTTTCGGTATCGGAGTCACGGTCCAGCGGGTCCGACACGTCAGATTCGTCGCCCTTCAAGCTTTTCAAACTGAAACTATAATCCTGGTGGCCGCCGTCATACGACGGGAAATGATGATGGCGCCGAGCCTCGGGCGTCTGGGCTGAAAAGCTAGATCCAGTCACAGTCGAGGAGAAAGAAAGCGGCGGCACAGATTGCTGCGTGGTAACCGACTGAAGTTCTTGACCGCTGCTATTCTCGAGCCTAGGGGACGTGCTGGGGAGGCCGGCAGGTGGTGGCTGGTTTTGGTTCGCTTGCGGCACTTGCCCACTGCTGATGGCCGACGAGAAACGATAGAGAGAGAGTAGCCCCAAAGCCTCTTGAACTGTCATGAATATCAAAAGGAGCTTTCCGTATCTGTCGAAGTAGTGTCGTTCGTAAGAAACGTGCGGCAGATTTCCTCCAAGATGAACTGCTGCCACGAGCTCTGCAAAATAAACAAGTATTTCCATACCGTTCCACTGAGCGAGAGGTTGTTTTAGGGCTTCAAGTAGCGCAAATCCGGCAATAAGGCTCGCGCTACCCAAGGAAGCTACTTCAATACAATCACCGGGTAGAGAGATATGGCCATACTGGGATACGAGCCAAGCAGCGATAGAGGACAGAAGCAATCCCAGTCGGAGATATTGAAAGATAAAATAACTATGCAGGTCGACAGATTGATGGGGACGAGTATTCGTCGTCTGCTGTTGTGATTGCCATGCGCCGTGATCCTCATCCTCAGGCGATTTTATGGTGAAAGCTTTATCAAACAGACTTTCTAGCCCGGTTGAGGCGGCATGATCACTCATGGGGAAGAACTTCGGAGGTGCAAATGCAGTATCAAAGGGGCCATTGTTCCGCGCCCAGGGGCTCGAGGGTTGGGCTGGAGTACGGTGGAACGGATTGCGCTCAACAACCTGTTCGATGGGTTTCTGGCGCTGAACAGGCTGGTTACGCAGGTTCCATGACGGAGGTTTAGGAGCGGCGGGTAGAGATCCGTAGAATGGTAAAGGTCCATCGAGAACAGATTTCCGCTCTCTCTGGTGCACGCTCACAGTAGGTGTGACATTATGCTGTACAGAAGGTGTCCAATCCATATCGTCTCCTTCCGGAGGAGGGGTAGGGAAAGTTGGCTCCTCAGGAACAGGTCGAGGTGTCGCTAGCTTTTCGAGAGGAAAGCGTGGTGTGCCCTGTTGCAGCCTTTCGCTCGGGCTTGTGAAAAGCTGTTTGCTTCCAGTGGAATAAACAGGAGACTCGCCACGTCCACGAGCTGGTGTTGCTGCCGGAGTATTGTCGGCCCAATTTACCAGAGGGCGAGTGTCATACTGCGCAATGCGCCTAGAGAATAGAACAGACTAGACTATTGTGAGTTTGATGCCGTTTAATATCCATGGTTAGCAAGTGAGCGAGACATACCAAAGCAGTGAATATGAACATAAACGTATGCAAGGTCGGGGGAAGATTCGACTGTAAACCATTTGCCGAAGGGTCTCTAAGCAAAGCCCAAAAGACACATCGCACTACCATGACAATGAGTTGGACTTGGTAGTATTCTCCTAGACCGACGAAGCGGCCAGCTCTCCCTTCAACCTTGAAGCGCAGTTTCGGGTTATACCAGGCAGAAAGTATGCCTGCTACAAGAGACAGGCCGGCATAAGGTGCCAGATCAACGAAGCAATAACTTGGCATGCGGCGCGTCTCTAATGTTTGCTGGACACACTTTACGATGGACGCTGGTGTAAGAAGATCATCCGGGTCCCGTAGTAATTCATCAGTAGCTAAAGCGCCCACTAGATTCCAGGAGAGTTGGCCAGCAACACTAGCCCAGTAAGTCATGGCGCCAGCATAAAGCAACAAGCTCCTCCAATTCCATTTGCGTGCATGCCTTGCTGCTCTTCCAGCTTTGCTACGATCCATCATACGTCTCAGGTGGTCTGATTTTGCCTCGTATCCTGCCTGGCGGATGCGGTCTTTCACCCTGGGCTCACATTTGGCGCATACTTGCGGATACCGTTCTTCAAGGTTCTTCCGAAACTTCGGGTATTCTTGTTCGTATGCGCCATAGTTTGGATCGTCTGTTGGCGGGAAATATGCGGCGAGAGCACTCGTGAAAAGATGCTGATTTCGGATGCATTGCGCGCAGAATAGACCGGAGCCCGTAATATCAGTCGACTCGAAAGGGGTACTCGATACATCCGAACCGTAGACATTAGGATTTGTATCTGCTGCTGGGGGGTCCGCGATTTGTCCTTTCTGTCATAGTTGCCGAGATGGTTAGCAAGTCTCGGAGAGACACGAAAAAGAAAAGAAAAGAAAATGACCTACTTCATCCAGGTAATTTATTGCCTCACAAGCGTTACAGCGCCATTTGCGGATAGAGCCTTTTTCAGTCTGTGCAGACCGTCTCCCGCAATAGAAGCAAGTTAATCGCTTTGCGAAGAGAGGAGCCATTTCATATCCGAAGTGTTGACATTGATAGCGGGAAGGTTGTTGATGGAGCAACAACCTCCCATCTAACGATGGGCAGGAGTTAAGACAAAATAATCGCCGAGTCGCACGGACCACGTGCCCGATTTAATCATCACCCGCAGCATCGCTCGAGGGACAAACAATTAAAGATTTCTACACAAGTGCCGACTTGTGTTCAGTTGTTGCTACATGCCGTTACTAGTCTCGTCTTGATTGTTAACTTAAACAATAGACAGAGCTAACAACAACGCTACTCAATTGGCCGTGCTTTACCACTTATCTGTCAACAAATGTTACTGATGACGCCTGCAGCTGCAAACTAACTTACGTTTGGTTTCTTTGATCGCATTCCTGGGTCCCCTAGTAGCTTTCAACATTTGGTATGATGTTCCTGCCACAGTGGTCCCTGAGAAGCCTACTTGGGCTTTTCACTATAGGAATTGTGGTTGGCGTATCAGCATTCATTGTAAGCTCCTGGTGTTGACATACACCTAATCACCTCTCTTCATCCTTGACTAATACTCATAACTTTCCTTACAGGTCCTCATCTATGCCCTATACACATCACAAAATGCTAACATTCCTAAATGGCGCTCGAAAAACACCCCTACCCATCTTCTCGTCGTCTTAGGCAGCGGCGGGCATACAGCCGAAATGTTCTCCATGTTACGACGTATAAAGCTCGATCCGTCCCAGTATGCATATCGCACATATGTTGTGAGCTCGGGGGATAACTTCAGTGCTACGAAGGCAGTAGAGTTTGAGACTCGATATCTCAATCAAGTTCAGAAAGCAACTACGACCGACTGTAGCCCAGCAGAATCCTACACTATTGTGACTGTGCCGCGCGCACGTCGCGTACATCAGTCATTTCTGACGGCACCTTTTTCAACCCTCAGATCTTTTTGGGCATGTCTTCTTGTCTTGCGTGGACAATATGCGGACCAAAAGCGACTTCCTTCATCAATGGTTTCGCCGTATCCGGATGTGATTCTTACGAATGGTCCTGCTACGGCGGTTTGCGTTATACTAGCTGCCAGGCTCCTCCGTCTCCATAATTTCATCAGAGGCTTTGTTCCGTTCACAAAGCCCTTGGGGGGTGAATATTTAGCACCGACTGATTACCAACTCCGTACGATTTTCATAGAATCATGGGCTCGTGTGACAACTTTGAGTCTATCAGGCAAGCTACTGTTACCTTTTGCTGACCGTTTCCTCGTTCAATGGCCTGGACTAGAAGGCAAAAGAGCGTGGAAAGGCATGAGAAAGACGGAATACGTGGGCATGCTTGTGGATTGAGTATGGCCCAGGTTGTCCCGAGGCCAGCATTGATCTCTTTTTAGTGTATTTAACTGTGTAAGTATACATGAGAAGCCAATTGTGAAAAAAATTTAGGAAGACTCGTCTTTACCTGTGGCACTAATACGGAACCAAGAGTGGAATGGCGAGACAATCGCTTTCTTCTTTCTTTCGATATTGTGACGGGCTAAATCAATTCAGAATCCCAACTCGGCCATAAGGATGTCTATTCATTAGTAAACACTCCCCTTCTTTAACCATAGAAAGTTTTCAAGATCCGGTTTTCTACTGAAGGTTAGGGATGTCCCGCAAAAACAAACGTAAACAGCGTTGCGCCAAAGCAGGGCTAGCATTAACAATTATATTGGTATCTTGACGTCAATTATACAAGTCAGTTGTACAGTCAAAAGCGCACTTTTCCTTCCCATTTGTGTCTTCATTGCAGTGGATTGTAGAATGGAGTATAGTCCGAGCCATTCGAGGAAAATGTGCGACCACCAACCATCCGCGCCTTGAGAGCGGCGCGAAGGGCGTCCGCATTCTGTTCGCCCTCAACTTTCATTTGGTTGATGCGGAGAAGTTTGCCATCTTGTGTGAATACGTAGACGCCTTTTCCTTGTCGAGACTCAATGGGATGAGCGCCGTCCACAAAGGGTAGGCCTGGGACCACAGCATACGCTTCGCTTCCTTTCATCGGTTCAACTTCCTCCATCTCGGTGAAAATCACCCGCCGGTATTGAAAGGACGAAGGGTTAGCTGTCGCATCATTGATTACCAAAGCCTTGCTCCATAAAGGCCCCAGTACACGAATCCGCCTGCTGATATCTAACCAGGTCCAATTTGCCCAGTCGATATGGCGGTCCTCGGGCTTGATCTTAGCTGCATGTATCAGGGATTCATGTTCTTCTGGCGAACGCCAGCCGGCATCATGTACTGGAGGAACAAACAGGCCCTTTCGGATACCGTCGACAAGGATCTCGGCTCCCTTAGGAGCAACAAGGTTTAAGAGTTCAGGTACGGTACATGACTCGGGATTTGGGATCTCGAATCCGGGTGACGGGGTCTGCTGTAGAATGACCCCGTGGTCGAAATCCTTGAGATCCAGGGTCTGCAAAGTGACCCCAGTCCTAGTTCTACCAGCCAAAAGAGTGTGATGGAGCGGAGCGGGACCACGGAAGCTGTTGTTTACCAATCAATTACCGGTATAACACTCTCGACCGTTTACTTATACTCACTCAGGAAGCAAAGAAGGGTGCACATTTAGACCCCCATACTTTGCGCCATGGAGAATCCGTGGAGGCACAAACAAACCGAAGGATACTGCTACTATAAGGTTGATGGGACCCCCAGGTAGTACAGGTGGCTAACAGAGTCAGTAACACTTCAGGGGCCTGAGATTGTCTTTATAATACCGTCCATCCTCTGAAGGTATCTATCTCATGGACCGGGAGCGAAAGGTCGGTTGCCGCAGCTTTGATGGGGACTATCGAAAGGAACGTAAGTCTAGTCCCTTATCTCTTTCAACTTGTGGGGTTAGATACCCTCGCGTATTTTTTTCAGGCCTCTTCCAACCCTTTTACCCGGTCTGCAAACGACATCAATGGAGGATATCCGATCTGGTCGATCCAGGTGTTCCTTGTGGAGAGCGTTCAAGGAAGCTATGCTGAACTCATCGGAGCCGCAAAAGAGTATTCGGAGGGGCTCATAGGACCTTGTCGCAAAGAATCGATGTGCGAAATATCGGCTAGTTCCAGCGTTTCTGTATATACAGAGCGCCCCGGGGCCCCGCGGAAGAAACATGGCGTGGGAGCTGCCAAAGCATACCTACTTCGCCGGCGAAGACTAAAGCTCCGGAAAGCTCCCCGAACACTAGAAAACACTAGCACGTGATGTCACCGCATCACATCCCAAGGCGATCAGCGATATACTCCCCCACCTTTGATCATTGCACCGGCTGACTGTGAGTTACGGTTCACGATATAATGATGCGATGTCAGGGAGCGATCTTGCTTCGGTAGTTCCGGCGCAGCTAGCATATCTAACTATATACAACCCCCTCCTTGGACCGACCGACGAAACGATACAGGATCAAGTCGTCTTTTACACTTCCAGATCGGATCGGCTGCGACGGAGCGGAAGCTTTACAACTGATAATGAAAACAAAGAAACCAATGATGGGTGGAATGTGAGACTGCGCCAGATAGGGCTGGCGCAGGGCATGGTGAGCTTCGCCAGGTGGGGACCGCTGCTTTGACACCCAACAGAACTATACTGAACAATCGGTATAGGAACTTTTCAAAAGGAGAGGCAGTCGACTACGTGGAGACTGACAAGTCGCTCATTGTGCTGCATGAACTCGAAAAGAATTGGTGGATCTTAGCTGTAAGCTTAGCCTTGAGGAACATGCCATGACGAAAGATACTGAGATTGCTATAGTCAATTGACCTGACTCGGCTTCCAACCCACTCTTCCAGTGGACCTTCTTCGCAGCACGATGCTTCAGAGACCTCCTCCTCCTCTCATTACTCTTCGCGGGAGATGTGTCCTTCCCATCATCTGATTCAGCAACTACGCCGGGCGCATTCCATTTTCCTTCTTCATCATGATATCACACTTGACGCTTTATACAAACGTGTTGGCAGGTCCACATTCTGCCCCCTCCTAGAGAACTTCTGGTTACGATTTGCCTGGAACTGGGATATTCTTCTAAGCGGAAACCCTGCTGTGGATGTGTATAATGGCATAAAGCTTTCTGCTGGCGGCGAGCTGGGCATTGGCGTCGGCGAGGAAGAATGGGGAAGCGGGGAGAGGGAGGTGTTTGAAGACTTCGTGGCACGGACAGATGGCCTTGTGGATCTAGTGGTCTCTCGATTTGGTGACCCGAATACGCTTGGTGAGAGTGCTGCAACCGCAAATAAATCAGCAGATACCACACGCGATGACGATGAAACGCACTGGCTTGGCTTAGACACATATCCTCGACCATCAGACGGTGTTATATTCTCAGGTGTAGGAACCATCTCCAGGTCTTCTGTGGTGCGCATCTCACAGTGGATGGAGTGGATTTACAAATACGGTATCGACGCATATGGGGTGGGTGAAGACCCAACATCACCACGACGTCGAAAACACCGAAGGAGACAACGAGGTCGCCCTAGAAGAGATGCAAATGCAATGACACAAGCTAGAGGAAATTCCCAATCTAGAGACACAGATGGCAGTTTTTCTCCAGGTATACCACGCCCACTTGTGGTGGGGACGACACAATCAACACAGCCTCCACAAGGGCCTGATGGAGTAAGCCTACAATCAAGCGGCGAAACCTCCCCTGCAAGAAGTGATAAAGGCAGTGACTGGATGGGTGTGACAACAGGTACATTTGTCAAATACCTCACGCTCGGATACGGTTCATCCTGGAGCATGTCTAGGACACCCAGCGCACATCCCCGCGTTGAAGCGTTGAAGCGAGAAGACGACTCAGCCAGCTCGAACAAGCAGACAGGTCCACCTACAGATGGTCAGGAAGGGTCTGAAGAAAGTCCTTCTGTGCCTGAGGATCCTCCCAAACCTGAAAGCCGTGGTAAATTTCTCATTGGTTTAAAAAATGAGAAAGCGAAGAGAGATAGCAAGTCTTTAGAGACTGATCCAACAATCAAGAAATCGAGGGATAGAATAACCCAAAGGACGTTACATATGTACTTGGCAAACCCATCAGAAGATAATCCATCAGGTCAGTCTTACACTGCTCCACTCTTGTTGATCTCAGTGCTAAAACCGATTGATCTCCAGGCACAATACAACAACGAGCAGTAGTCTACATAGTAAGCCATGCTTCTCTTCCATCGCATTCCCAAGCATTCACTGACGAGGAAACAGCACAAACCGTTCATCTATACTTTTCTATTCGACCCTCAAGCTTCGTCTCTGGCAGACCCATCTCTCTATCACAGTATCCACCATCAACTACAACCTCTCCAAGGGTCACTCAGCAAGTCAACATCACCTGCCAACGCCGCAGCCAGAATCTCTGTATCTGGAAATGCAGTTGATATCAATCAACGATTCTCAGCCGAGAATCTACCGTTCTACGATCTTGTCTACGACCCAACGAATCTAACAATCCGCTCTTCAATCCCCAACATCCCTGATCTCGGTTTCTCTCCTCTAGAAGCTCCGCGAGATCCCAGCGCTACGCCCTGGTCGCGTGTCGAAAGCCTCAACATCCACCACCGCCTACTGAGCACCTACATAGAAACCCGATCCCGACCGCTCGAACTAGAAAGAACCTGCAAAACAAGTCGTGGCTGGTGGATTGTTTGGGTCCGAATGTCCGACCCATCGTACAAACCCACCAGTGACGATAGTAGCATCTCTCACCCCGACGACCCTCGCCAGGAGGCTTTCCTAATCCGGAAGGCAAGTGACCATGTCTCGACGTCTTCGCACGCTCGCAGCCATAGCGGGACTCGGTTCTTCAGGGATCTAGGCGGTGCGTCTTCGCCGGGACTATCGGATATGGGGCCGGCCAAGTTGGCTGAGGGGTTGGGGCTGGATGCAAGACGGTATATTGAAAGTTTACTCAATTTGAACCGATGATTCTATGAAAAGATACACTCTATGTCGATGACGGTTGTCTTTTTTATTTTTTGACTTTTTTTTCTGAAGGACGTGGAGGTTGTAATATTGAGATGAATACTCCATACTGAGTTGTTTTTCCCAAAGAAGAAGCGCTGCCTATTCTTCCAAGGTATAGAAGTACGTATGTGCATGTCTTACTACTCCGGAGTACCCCTGAAGCAGTAGTACTAGTACAATACATGGAACCTAGAGGGACCACCTTTCTCAAGGCATCAACCTAGGGAACTATATTAAGGATAGATAAGTCACTTCGATTCTCCTGTGTCAGTCTAATTCCATTCGTCTTTCTCTTAACGGACAGGAGGTAGCTGCCACTTCCATATTTAGGCACACTGGGACTAATGCAATCCTGCGTAGTCTAAGGTGCTAATGCTAACGGGCCGCCCACTTGTTACTATCAATAGTACGATCTTACCAATAGTTGACACCTCTTCCTGTAATGGACGCAATACCAAGATTTACTGGTATTTCTACTGATAGGTTGTCGGTACCAAATCCCGAGGTTTTGGGGATAACACATGTGCTTGTTGCATTTCACGAAAATATGTATCAGGGGGTAAGATAGCAAACAGGGTACAATGACATCAGGAAAACCATGCAGATGCAAATTCGCAAAGAAGTAGGATGTGCATTGATTAGTAAATAATAAGTTGGGGATGATGGTGTTTGGTTTCCCATCAAGGCTCTGATGATCAAGGGAATAGCGTCGAGGAACTGGAACTGGCCAAAAACCAAAGACAAAATGAATCCATGCATTCTCTTAACCGAAAACAACACACACAAAGGCATAAAGAACTCTGCTGGGGAAATCCGAAGTGATAGGAATCATCTATCGTATCACGAAATTTCGACTTTCTTTATCAACCTCCCGGAGATCCTTGACTGACGGGACACACACGAGACAACGCCATCCTCAATAGCTTATTTCCGATCTGCACTATCCAGGTATTGATGACCCTGTTTTCCTGCCAGCGAAATAGCCATCCTCTGCCATAGTGATCGAACCGCCTCGTGGGCGTACGGAGAGCTGGAAAAGAGAAGAAAACCCACAAGGTTATGAAGACAACGCCTCCCTAGAAATAAAATAGAAGAAGTCTGCAAAACAAGAAAGTCGACCAACTGCATAGCCAGATAATCCCATAAACCTCGTGTGCCCGTGATTGAACTTTATCCACACTCGCATCCAGGCACAGATCGGAACACGCCAACGGAGGACCCCTTTCTGAGTAAAAGAAAACACCAAATAGTCGAGACCCTTATCCGTTCATATAATCTCCGCATTAAACACAGACCTTTTGTGAAGGAGACGAAAACTAGTTTACAGGATGGTGCACCCCTTCTTCTTCTTGTGAGTCTTGGTCAAGAGAGCAGCCCGGGTGGCAGCCTCGAAGACCTCACGGACACCCTCGTTGGTTCGTGCAGAGCATTCGAGGTACTTGTAGGCTCCGATCTTCTTGCGAACTTCCTCACCCTGAAAGCATGGCTATTAGAGATATTCCAGTTTTACGTTTATGGGGTACGTACCTGTTCGGCGGTGACTGGCTTCTGGGAGGTCTTGGTCAATTCTTCAATGGTCTTGGGGTCGTTGCGAAGATCCTTCTTGCATCCGACGAGAATAATAGGAAGTCCCTGGCAGAAGTGAAGCACTTCGGAAATCCACTGAAATCAATGTTAGTTATGCTTACAACTCTCTTCGCAGTTGGAGCCCCCTTTTCGGGAATCTCTCCGCTTCGCAAGATGCAGAATCAAGAGCAACTCACCTTCTCCTGAACGTTGTCAAGGGAATCGGGCGAGTCAACCGCGAAGCAGATCAAGATGACGTGAGAGTCGGGGTAGGAGAGAGGGCGGAGACGGTCATAATCTTCCTGACCAGCCGTATCCCAAAGAGCGAGCTCGACACGCTTGCCATCAACCTCGACATCGGCAACATAGTTCTCGAAGACAGTGGGGACATAGACCTGAAGAAGATAAGGGTCAGTTTGACGCGTTCGGGTCGAATAGGGAGATGTCACAGGTCGGGTCGAATATCCGGTGAGAACTAACCTCAGGGAAGGTACCCTTGGAGAAGACACTGTGCAAAACATGTCCCGGTCAGCAGTCTCTTCTTGTTTAGACACAAGACATCGTATGGATGGAGGTACACTTACATCAAAAGACAAGTCTTACCGCAGGCACCATCACCCACGATGACAAGCTTGCGACGGATTTCGGCCATCTTGAAGTGAAGAGGATCAGTAAACGATGGAAACTAGGATTATCAAATGGGATAGATTCCAAATGAGGTGAGTGGCAAACAAGAGGGGAAGAAAGGGAAGCTGTTGCGGGAGTTAAGTTGGATGGCGGAGAGGAGGTTAGAAGGCTGAGAAAGGGACAAGTCAGGCGCCCGAGGAAAAGGGTTATCACATACGGTGCAGGTGCAACGGCACTGATTAAATTATAGGGAGAGGGAAGAGAATAAAGTGGTTAAGAGGGGAAATAAATGGCTTGAGTCGGGGGAGAGAGAAATCAGGGAACAAGAGAAGAAATTTAGGATATGGGTTCAGTCAAAGGACAATAACGGGATGATAGTCTCCAGGGGAGCTTAAGATGAAGGATGATTGATGGATGGGTGGTGGAAGACAGTAAAGGGTAACGGGCCTGTATGGGAGCGAAGGTTATCGGCGTTGGCTCTTCCACTCTCGTTTGGTTCCCCCGGTTGGCCTTTCAGGTGAGGCTCCCCAAGTTGACTAAGTAACCAAAAACCAGACTAAAAAGCGCTGAAACGGTTAGCAACAACCGATATTTTACACAGATAAAAAAGTTATGTGGCTGTGCTGGGTTTGTTTCTCTTACTACTTTTTTTTTTCATTTCCTTTTTTTAATTTTCCAAATTCTTTCTTTATTTAACTTGCGAACTTTGTATCCTATCCGACACTCATGAAGAAGAGAAAAAAAAAAAAAAAAGAAAGAAAGAAAGAATCCTTCTTCTTCTCTAAGTGGAAGACATAAGTAAAGCAACAGGAATTTCCTCTGTTCCTCACAATGCAGAACCATTCTATTTCACTCCCTGTTCACATGTTGTATCTTGGGTGCCTAGTTTTTTGTCGGCTTCCCATCATAATTGAAGCCACCGTGGCTGGTCATACAATTGGTTGTAATTCCAGTACCGTGTGGAAGTAGCACTCCTTTCGCTTACCGCCTTTGCAGGAAGTACCGAGTGGTATGTAATTTAATTTCAACGCCATTTTGAGTTACGAGCTTTCCAATCCAATGATAATTTTCTATCTCGGGAGTCTTTCACCCACCCACTTAATTGACCCGATCCACCGGAGATCCCAAATCCCCTTGATGGTCGAACCATTAACATGTTATCAGTTCCAATACTGGTTGCATTCAATCATGGAAACAGAATTTAAACAGCCACCGAATAACATACACATTTACCTGGTATCTGTACTACATGTTGCAATCGAGCTTAGGAGTACTAATTGCGTGGACACGTCAATCCTTCAGTTATAGTCGGAGCCTAGACACCCGGTGGACACCTTGTATGCTCGGATTTATCGGTTATGGCTCCATTCTTAATATTAGTTCTCCTATAGGTATTATTAGGGACATGATTCGCTTGACAAAAGTCGGAAACGCCAAATACATAAATACCTAGGGAGCAATAATCGATACTACCTGTGGTACTAAACACTTACCTAAATAATCCTAAACTGTGCTCACGAATAATGGGCCAAAGGGGAAAGAAGCATGACCTGATCGTCATAATCGCAACTTCTCATTCCATCGATGATAAGCAGTCATGCTCTTATCAGGCAAGTTTATTGTTCAATGGCATCATTCAACCTAAATACCCCGGGTCCTGCGGTAAAGAATAGAGCTTGTCTCGTACTAGTAGACCGGACCAAAGTACATGTGCATACTCCGTACATATGATCACATCAGAATTGTATGGGTCCCTCAGGTTGGGGAGTTGACCTTCCCCTAAAACAAGAGTACGCCGTACAATACGTGGCGGTGCACTCCTAGCTGCGCCCACCCCTTAAAGTACCATAACCAGTATACTGTACACCTAGTCCTAGCAATTCAATACAAACTTAATACATCTCACGTGTTCATCATATGAAACTACTCTGGGGTAACCTCTCCTCCTCTACTGGCAGTTTGCTTGCAAGTGCGAAGGCTTCCACAAAACCAATGTCAACTATTCTCACAGGTGGTCATACCAGCCACCACCCAGGTCTGCGCTTATTACCGGCTTGCAGGAAGGCCTCAGCCACGGTTAAACCCAGAGCAGTGAACGCCTTGCAGCAAGTGCGGATATCTTTGTCTCTATCTTTTCTCTGGGAAACGGCTGTGACTCAGTCCGATATGCAACCATGCTGGTTGATCCACCTTTCTAACTGGCTGTGAGGCTTCATTGGGCTGTCTTTGCCGGCATTGTTACTTTTCGAATCAATGGTAATTCCAAAGTGCATAGCAGCATACAGCCTATGCAGCACTCAACAAGAATCCTGACAATGTGACTGACGCAATCAATGGTGATCACGCCCCTGTATATGTTGTCTAACTGCATCAAGCATTTGCTCTTCACCCGTGACATCATAATTGTCAGGGTACTTGCAAGGCTAGATGGGAAAGCTCCTGGGGGTGATGTAAATTATTTGTCTCTTGATCATAAAAGAGCAGTGCCCTAGGCAAGCCAAGGAAGGATTTGACTCGTCTTACGACTCCTACATGATCGGGACCAGTCAGCCTTGCACACACAGTAAAGATTGCATATGCATACTTTCAGCTGAAGGTGGAATCTGCAGAAAAGCCTAGCTGAGGACAGGACTCCCCTGGAATTCGCTACAAGTCCCGATCGAAAGCTTCCAGCCCAAAAAGGAAAGAAAACAAGAAGGCCTTGTTGACATACAACAAAGCCTTAAAGCAGTCTGTGATACATTTATGCCTGTGTGGGTGCAGTCCGGACCTAAGGGATAGTCTGTGGCGCTGAAGTGGACATACTCTCCGGCAGTGAGGCTAGACCATTCTTCTTGGTTCTGCATATCTGAAGTACCGCTGAATTTCTCGAATCCAGGCCCTAAAATTCCTGCGCAAAAGTAACTCTGGTCCTTGCAAACATAGCATTCACTTCTAGGATCCAGAAGCCACTCAACGTTACTCAACTGACCTATCTAGGGCATAAATGTAGGTAGGGGGAGGCTAGACCTCGGAAAGGTGCCGTTACCTCTTTGTCGAGATTCAGTTCTCTAAGCTACCCTAGAGGCAAATATTCATGTTTCGAATTTGTACAAAGTGCCCTATCACACAGGTATCCTGTTTTTTTCCCCCTCGTATGAAACGTCCCTGGCGGTAACACATCCTTTGATATTTTTTGACATGCTATGTCTATGTCGAGAGGTATGCATATGGTACTACCGTGTTGGTTATATGGGGTAACGCATCAAGTCAGCAACCTAGTTAAAATGTAGACGGATATATCGCAATGAGTGATTCCGACTTATCACTTAAGCGCCATGTTATACATTTTTCATACACTCTCGTGGTTCAGCACATTCTGACAAAGGCCAGGCAAATGCCTTGTGTACGGTGTACGGAGTACAGTGCTATTACTATTTATCGAAGTATGCATATACTACTTCCACATCTACTAATACGGAGGCACCCCTATCGGATCTTCCCATTGGCTCCTTGAAACCTGAGCGACAATATGGTCACGTGGTCGTGACGGCCGCAATTTTCCCTCCCGGAGCATCACCCGGTCCCTAGAGATTCCGCGGGAACGTCGCTCAGCCATTGCTGGTACCGCACCATTCAATATGCAGAAGGTCATCCGGAGGACGGCTTTGGCAAGAAACCAGGCCCAGCGAAAGGCAGTTCGAG
The DNA here is from genome assembly GCF_009017415.1 of Aspergillus flavus. NCBI lineage: Eukaryota > Fungi > Ascomycota > Eurotiomycetes > Eurotiales > Aspergillaceae > Aspergillus > Aspergillus flavus. The sequence goes on along the minus strand of NC_092409.1, from coordinate 2,333,346 downwards.
CTGTTAAAGATGCTGAGCGTGAAGAATTCAAAGACCACCTGAGACAGCGGTTCGCTTTGAACCGCATAGAGCTCGATAACATCCGCGCTGAGAGGCAACGACGACGAGAAGACTGGCTCCGCGGGCCTTTGGCACCTCAGCGCGATGCCGGATTTGAGGGTCAATCGTTCGGTGCCCTGAGCCCCCAGGCAATGAACCCACCACCTATCCCCAAGCACCTAAGGAGGAAATATATCAACATCGCCGTGGGAGATCGAGTGTGTATCATGAAGGGCCGGGATAAGGGCAAGATCAATGAGGTTGTCCGTGTGGATACAAGCAACGAGACGGTTAACGTGAGGGATCTCAACATGGTATGTTTTTGCGGTTACACCCACTATCCTCATGGTATCTTCGCCTCTGACTGACTCTTGACATTCCGCAGAATGATGTGCACCTTCCCAGTTGGATCAACTCACAATACGGAAACAAGGGCACTGTCAACGCGATGGCCTTGCCGATTCCCATCGATGATGTCCGCCTCGTCGTTGCCCTTGACGATCCAGCTACTGGACAAACACGAGACGTCTTGGTTGAACACGTTCACGGTGGAGAGCCAATTCTTGAACGGGAACATGGCACAGAAACCCCCAGACATACCAGATACATCTCCGGCGAAAATATCGAAATCCCATGGCCTCGCCGTGAACCTCCAGTTTTGAATGACGAAGAGTGGGATACGCTACGCATGGAAGTTGAAACGCCGACTTGGACACCATCGCTGCACTATGCACCCTTCCCTCCCAGTGTTCTGGATGAGCTCCGGAATAAGTTCTCGAAATACCGTACACGGCACGATCCAGAATGGGTTGAGGCGAAGAAGATGGAAGATTACAGAAAGGAGTACCTTCAAAGCAGGTCTTTGTTGACACCCAAGGGTGAACTGATCGCCATGATACAGGCCAAGAAGAAGGAGCGCCTGGATGCGAGAAGGGATGCCAATGGCAATATGCTCATGGACGACCAAACGGCCGGATTCATTGAGAATTTCTTGAAAGAAAAGGTGGCGAACAAAGCGTAATCAGCTTAGGTGTGATGGGACGTGTGCCAGAGGAATAATTTCTGTTCTCCCTCTTACTTGTTTGAATCTTGGATGTATACAAATGTACCACTGTAGCATAGAATATGATTGTATAAGATAAGATTACCATGTTAGGTTTTCGCTTACATTCCAGGCTTGAGAGTGAATCTACGGAGGAAGGAAGCAACCTGGTTAGATTGGGATGTCTCTGAAGAGCCAATAGGGCTAATGACTGGTCGCTATTAAGCCCCCGATTGCGTTTGGACTATCTTTGGTCGACAACCGCCAGGGGAGTGGTTCGCAATCTCTCTTATCCATCATCTCTCCGCGCCCGAAGTTTCCATCCCCCATCTCTCCCTTCAACAACCTTCACGCAGCCCCATTTCTCAAGACATTATATTCGGCTTTGTTAACCCGGGGCTGCTCTTTCCCAACTATGGCATTCGCCGCAATAAATTTATCGGCTACGAAAAAGATTCCAGCCATTGAAGATGCTTTCGCCGCCGAACCTTCTTTGAAGAAACGAGTCTACGATGCGATCGGTGCGTAACCCAACACCAGACCCGGGTCCAGGAGCCAAAGAGAATTGACTGGTGCCCGTTACGGCTTTACAGGGACTACCCCGCAGTATATACCTCTCTTCGAGGACATTGCCAAATATACCTCCAGCCTGCTGGTCAGGAATGCGAGCGCCCCCGTTCAGCCTGTAGAGACGCCTACAGACGGTCCTGCGGCGAAGAAACGAAAGCTACAGAATGGAGATACTGCAGGACAGGCACAATCGCCAGGCGATTTGAAAGCCGATGCGCCCTTACAATTCTATATGCAGGATATTTCCTTCGCTCTTCCGCAACGGAAAAAGCTTACACTCGAGATTACGGCCGGGCGCGGTTTTCTTCGCGCAAGGAATCAGACGTCGAAGGCAGTGGAGTTTGGCATCCACGTGGACAAAATACGTAAGTTTGGTGACCAGTCTCCATGACTTTGGCGCTAACTGTGTTGGTCGATACAGAACATGTCCTTTGCCTTCCTGTCCCGGAAAAGAATCAGAAACAGTTCAACTTCTGCATTATCCCTCAATATGGCGATGGCATAAATTCACCACCGGAGGGCGAAACTGCCCCCGAGGCGATGGTGTGGACGGTCAATGACGGTCCTCCCAGGGCTGCATTCTCGGGCAATGGACAACAGATGGGAAGCAACGACGGGCAAACAGCTGAGAATGTTGTAAGGCAAATGCTGAATGAGAACCTATCGCAGACAAAGGTGGTGCGTCCAGATGAGAGGGAATTTGTCAGTGCTATGCCTGAGGCGCATCGGAAGGGAGAGAAAGCGTATCATGTCAAGGCCTTCCGTGGCAGTAAGGAAGGTACGGTTGCCATCAGCGGACGCCGATATTGGTTTGTCTTCAGCTAACACATTGTCTACTATAGGCTATCTCTTCTTTTTGTCAACCGGCATATTGTTTGGATTTAAGAAGCCCCTAGTTTTTTTTGCTTTCGAGAACATCGACTCGATCTCATACACCTCTGTGCTCCAGCGAACCTTCAACCTTAACATTGTGGCTCGGCCTACTTCGAGTGATGAAACGCAGGAACTGGAGTTTTCTATGATCGATCAGGCGGACTTTGCCGGAATCGATGCTTACATCAAGAAGCACGGTCTACAGGATGCTAGTCTTGCAGAAGCCCGACGTGCGAAGAGATATAATATTAATGGAGCGAAGACTGGGGAGGAAGGTGCTATGGATGCGGATGGTCCTGTTGAGGAAGAAAGCGAGCTGCAGAAGGCGCAGCGCGAGCTAGATGACGAGGAAGATGAGGACGAAGAAGACTATGATCCCGGCAGCGATGATAGCAACGACGGTAGTGGCTCCAGCAGCGAGGAAGACTCTGATGAGGACGGCGATGAGGATGAAGGTGAGGAGGAGGACGGGCAAGACCTTCTCGCAGATGAGCTTGGAAGCGAGGCGGAGGATATCCCTGCTGGCCAGCTGTGACGGAATACTTGTCATACTTAATTAAAGTACTCTACGAAATACCGGACGTTTCATGGTTGCGATGTCATATTCATCTCGGTGCATTAATACTCTGCAAGTCAGACCAGTCAGGCGTGGGTTGTTGATGTTTCATCTTGACCACCTTCAGCTTATACTTTCCATCTCTCACTCGTCGTGCGGCATGTATCGATGAGACACTTTACAAATGGATCAGACCTTCGAGCAGTGCCCCTGCAGAAACCATGATCAGATGTGAGGCCTCAGCCCAATCACTCCATTCCACGTAGAACCGTTTCAAGGCGGCATGGTGTGTGGGTTTCAACCGCCGGGAAGCGCACCACTGCCCTACAAGAAAATACATGCGAGGGCTGTTTGGTGGGTCACCTACGTGTCAGGTGGAGCTTTTCAATGTTTTGGGTGGCTGTTCAACTGTATATGCCGCTTGTTGCTATGCATATCACCAAGGTTTATACTCCTTGGTTGATATATCAAGAGAATCAACAGCGCCATTCACTACGCACTGACGGTGTCTCCCAAGACCCCGCGCTTTGTAGTGACTAGGATATGCATCCTTCGCCGGTAGGACGTAGATTATATTCCTGACGCTCTATGTTACTTCCTATAAGGTCTATTGGATACCTATCACGGTGAAAATACGTGGTATCGTGGGTTTGTGGATAAAGCATAGCCCTTCTTGTGGCTTAGGAGCGACCTTTATATATATATATATATATATTTGTAGAACTTATGATGATCTACTTATGGGGTAAGAATCGGCACCGCCGCAAACCAATACAATTATTAATATCAATCCAATTGTCAACAGAGAAATTATGTACTATGGATGTATTTCTCAAACTCCCAGAGATCAAAATGAGCTCCTATGGTCCAGTGGGATGGGGAACCAACAACCCGCGGAGCCACAAATGCAGAATCATTGGCGGATGTTCCATGGTGGAGTATCTCTAGGGGTTCAGCTGGCATATATTTATTGAAAGTTAAGGGAGATCGCCCATGATGACTTCGATATAGAAGTAGAGAGGATTGTCCACTAACAGGACGCTTCGCAATACCGATGCCTGCCGAACGATCGGTGTGGCTGTTGTAACCACGGACCATCAATCGTGTGTTGATAAATAATGTAGGTCAGGTTAAAGGGAAGGGGGGGGATCCAAAATCAGCCTGACCGTGGTTCCTAGTGGCGTGATTTTTATCTGGCTACTACCAGTAGTACCTCTCTGGGTCCTCTTTGAAAAGGGGCGATATATGTCTTACACGGTCTACGAGTGGTGTACCTGTATATGCCTGTATATGAAGACTAGGTATGAACTTTTTTCTTTCCAGAGCTCAACGATACGCCGAGGTTCGACATCCTTGCTCGTCGTGCTTCTCTCCTTTCTCTTCTCTTTTCAAATTTTTTCTTTTCCCTTTCTCTTCAGAAAAAGTGGCACCTTCTGATTAAGGAGTGGCTTTGGTCCCATTTTCCCAAATTTGGAAATCTAAGCTACCCGGCGAAAGGGCGCGTGCTCAAAAGCCGATGTGCTCCCCTGAATGGCGGGTGAGTATCGAAGCGGCGCGTTCGATCGAGTTAATATGTTTTTGACAAAAGAAGCGAACAAAGCCACTATTGAGTATTCCTCGGAGCATGTAGTACTATAGACGATGAAAACGGTAAAAGAAACTGATCCTTAAAATGCCGCAGGGTATAGACTGGTCAGGGGCACCGCCAGCAAAGCAATGAACTAGTCGTCGTTTTAGTCCGCGTCTGCCGACGACTGCTTTGAGTAGGAGCTGGTTGACAGCTAGCATTGTGATCTCCGTACCTGGCTTTAAAAAAAATTAACACATGTATGTTGTCCTGCAGCTATAGACTTTGAGGTTAAAGCGAGGGACAATCCGCTCTCGTTAGATGTACGGAGTATGCACCTGGATTGTTCGCTTATCTTGTAGGTATGGATATTTATTTATGGGGAAGGGGTGGTCCTCCGTGGTACAGTACAGTACGAAGTTGAGGTACTACCTTTGGGTAGGGGGCCGAACGACGATGGGAAATGAAAAGCCAATCAATGACCCTCCCCAATTGAACTCTGAAAGGTTTGTTGTAAGGTAAGGTATGTATTATATCACGGGTATCATACGGGAATTTTACCCTGCACATGGCCGAGGATCATTTACTTAGTAGTAAAAGGTACATAGGCCGACAGGGTATTACGGAAATGAAAAAAAAAAAAAACCAAAAGAGTAACCATAGTAACAGTTGGAACCTGCGCATATCCACATGGGTCTCCTTACACAATGAATGTCTCTCAATTGAAATCTTCTATTGATCTGGGTTCCCCAGATTCATGTAACATTTCCACCCCAGGTAATGGACGTCTTGATCCTTGGGTATCTACGATGGGGAAGCACGCGACGAACAATGACTGGAACAATTGTTCCTGGATCGTATACATACATACATCCATTCCCATGTATTCGAGCTAATCCCTCCCCGTTTGGAATCTTAGCTGCCAGTCTGGCCAGAACGACCCCGAAATCCACTTACTATCTCCCTAGGAAGTTAGTGTCCGGGCTTCAACCGTTCATCGCCCAACAGCCCGAGCGCTAAGGGAGCCACTAAGACAGTCCAGTGACTCCAGTCCCTGTACTAGGGCGAGTCGAGGTCCCATACGGAATTCCCTGTTTTCCTTGTTCCTCCTGGCGATGTCTTGATTTCGCAGTTCTTCAGATGCTGATGACGTTTTTCCTGGTGTACACTCCGTAGGTCCTGTTCGAAATTGTATTCCCTGTACTTGGTAGATGTATGGTGCCTAGTATATACTATGACAACGATTGAGGGATCTCTGAAAATTACCACGGTTCTCCCCTAAAGGATCTTCAGAGATTATGTTTCCGCTAGTCAATACCGACACTGCCTTTCCCATACGCGCTAACCCTCAAGGCAGGCAGCCGGGTAATGTATGGAAGTTGAATGGTACCTCAGCCTTCAGGTACGGAACGAAGTCGACGGACCAGTGACAAGTCGCCCGCTCGTCGTCCAACCATCGCCTTCCCTCCCTCTTGACTTTCCTCCTCTTTCCGCCTCATTTTTTCTTTTTTTTGTTCCTAATTTTTCCCTCTCCCCGTAGGCTCAGGTGTCCATACCACTGGTGTGTTCCCTATTCACCTAAAGTCCGTTCTATCCACTCATAGTTCCCCATCGCTCCCCATTCCCTCGTCCTCCATTACTCTTTGGAACCTCACCCTTCTTCCTTCCCCTTCCCTTCTCCGTTCTCCCAATCCTTTCAAACCACTGCTCAGTGCGGTTAATCGTACTGCGACGCAGTTGGTGAGTACCAGGGAGTAATTCTCACTTTTTAATTATTTTCCTTTTTCTTTCCTCTTTTTGCCTTCCTCGACCGAACCCACTTTTTTTCTTTTTACGATCCTCCCTTTTCCACAGCGCACCTTAAACTGTCAACCTGCAGCTCCGACTGTCGGCCTACCGGAGATAATTGCCTGTACTTCACTTCCGTGACTTTTCCCCCATCAACCGCTTCCAAAGGGTATACAATTATCTCTTCGCCTGATACTATCAGTGCGACTTCTTCGGATAGCCGTCGATTTGCCTCCGCCCGTTGCCCCCGTCTTGTTGTGCCGGTTCCAGCATACATCAAACTCGTGAATGAATGGTCTAGATTGCAAACAGGCTTTCTGTGAGCCTCTCCTCCCTTTCTTTTGCTTCCAATGCAAATAATCATCCCATTCCGGTCGATCGGTGTTAATCGACGTTCCCCTTGTTACCTTGCTGACTGTTTCGATCTATTCGCAGACTAGTCTTTCACGTGCCGAGCCTGCGGATCGAGTCTCCTGACCCAACTGTCCCTTGGTGAAATCAGCCTTCCGCTTACCGTCACCCAATACCCATTGCAACCATGTCATCGTCGTCGTCCAACGTGGTGGGTGTCCACTACAGGGTGGGAAAGAAAATTGGTGAAGGATCGTTCGGTGTAATCTTTGAGGGCACGAACCTTTTGAATAATCAGCAAGTGGCCATCAAATTCGTGCGTGCACCGTCTCGATGGAGGAGCTGGAGATCCGACATACTGACAAACCCAGGAACCACGGAAAAGTGATGCACCACAACTCCGCGATGAGTATCGGACATACAAGATTTTGGTCGGATGTCGTAAGTACTGAACGAGTATACTCATAATAGAAGACGTGGTTCTGATTGAACGCAGCGGGCATTCCCAATGTCTATTACTTCGGCCAGGAGGGTCTACATAACATCTTGGTTATCGACCTACTTGGTCCGAGTCTTGAGGATCTTTTCGATCACTGTAATCGTCGCTTCTCGACAAAGACAGTTGTGATGGTGGCTAAGCAGATGGTGCGTGTACCGACTATCTTATATGCATAATGTCTAACAGTTATCTTCAGCTCTCTCGCGTCCAAACGATTCACGAGAAAAATCTGATCTACCGTGATATCAAGCCCGACAACTTCCTCATCGGCCGCCCTAATTCCAAGGCCGCCAACGTCATTCATGTCGTCGACTTTGGTATGGCCAAGCAATACCGTGATCCAAAAACGAAGCAACACATCCCTTATCGTGAGCGAAAGTCGCTGTCCGGTACAGCCCGCTACATGAGTATCAACACCCACCTGGGCCGGGAGCAGTCCCGGAGAGATGACCTGGAAGCTTTGGGTCACGTTTTCATGTACTTCTTGAGAGGAGGTCTGCCATGGCAAGGGCTGAAAGCCGCGACGAACAAGCAGAAGTACGAGAAGATTGGCGAGAAGAAACAAACTACTGCGATCAAGGACCTGTGCGAAGGATTTCCTGGTATTATTCACCGATATTTTTCCCTTCTGCTTTAGCACAGTCATGCTGACCGTTGAACTCTAGAAGAGTTTACGAAGTACCTCACTTATGTCCGCAACCTTGGGTTCGAAGACACACCTGATTACGACTACTTGAGGGACTTGCTCACGCAAGCCCTGAAAAATGCAGGAGAGGTCGAAGACGGCGAATATGACTGGATGAAGCTCAACAACGGAAGAGGATGGGAGTACAAGTCGTACTCGTCCCAGCAGCATCTCCACAACAATGCACTTCCCAATTCGTCTGCTCGTGAGCTCCATGCTCAGCAGCTACGCAGCAGCCAGAGGCCCGGTGTGACAGCAGACCGTTTAAACGCCGCGCAGCCCCCGCCCCCTTCTCCGGCGAAGCCGGGAGCGGGGAAGACGCGCGAGCGGCAAAACGTCCAAGGCGGGATGCCACCGAAGCGCCAGAGCGGGGGGATGGAAACTACACCGACGGTGTCCACTCAGGCACAGTTCCAGAACTCGAACGCAAATATTCCGGGTCGCATGGGAAGCCCAGCCAACCCGACGAAGAATAGCCAGCAAGGCCCGGGCGCTCAAGGGATCAATGAGCCGCAGCCCACTTTCGTTCAGAAAGTGATGAAAGCATTATGCTGCGGTAGGTGACCACGCTGATGCTCAGGTGTCATGCCATTTCGCTTATGCAGCTTTCCAGGTTGATACCCGGTTGAGCACAGGGAATGTAATTCTACATCATGTTGGCTTTCGACTTTCTTTCGTTCTTTCTTGTCTTCGCGCTCCTGGGAGGGTTGAAAGACAGCATGCAATTATACTCTGTTATAAACCAGACGCCCCCCATCTCCTTGGACCAAGCTTGGAAGGCTTTTGCAGACACTGCTGGCAGATGAGCACAAGATGGATAGGGGCGGGTATATTGTTTTCCTTATTCTTCTGTCAACGATGGAATGGGTTTCGGATCGAGCACACCGCTCGCCCGTCCGGTTTCATCTCGACGCTGCAAAAGTAATACAGCTCGAAGCAGACCGGTCACGAATGGAGCGACCCTCATTCCACACCTCTACGTCTCATCACACTCGTCATCTTCGACACTCTTTTCATGGTGCTATGGCTCGGAACGGCGAATTTTGCGATTATTCTGCTTTGTGCGATTTCCTTTTCTTTTTTCCCTTTCTCGCATTCTGGCGTGTGAGCCATTTAATACTAGATTCTTGTGTCTCAGATTACATATCGTTGCCCTGCCCTCATCCCTTTTCCGACCATCTCGACCTCTTTCACCTCTCGCCGTCTCTATGCTCTCAGTTCATTGTGGCTGGTTCTTCGATGGTAATATTAATGACGTGGCGGAAGGGCGTTTGGCATCTGATGGAAGAGTCCTCGCGCTTCAACCAGCAGTGACCTATTTACAAAGCATTTAAGACTATAAATGTTTGAATATGCCCCATGGGATACGTCGCAGGACAAATGGGTCCATCGGTCAAGGAGTTTACGTGGAAGCAGCCTGTGGCTGTTTGATTTCCTTTTCTTTTGTTGTTCTCTTTCTTTTCTGCTGCTTTTGTTTCTTGTCTGCGTACGTTCTGTGTCTTATCTGCAGGGGATCATTCAGATGTAGCCTCATTGGTTGGATTTGTACTTGTCTATACCTTTGCCATTGTGAGCAAAAAGCCAAAACAAGGAGTGGATTGATCAACTATGACCCAATCCCATGCCCCTTAGACGAGATCGATGTGCTTTACTGCCGATCTTGTCGCACTCGCCAGTCGGGTTGTTGCAGGATCGAAGGGAGCCAGAGAGGCAACGTCTTGTATCATTCCGTTCCTCGTTAAATCTACTGTTTGTTTCAATATGTGTTTGAGCAGCGAGTTGATCGTGTGGGTTCAAGATAGCATTCTTTGATTTGTTGCATTGGGGCTGATCCGCTCTGCCAGTGTATAAGACAGACTATGATAGCGTAGAGTAATTATACCAAACAAGTGATGTTCAATTCAGTTACCCGCTCGGCTGACGGGGCCAGTCATTTCAAGTAGTTGAATATGAAGCAAATATCTGTAATCCTATTGGATGTTACTCCAGTATCAACAAGACTCGTGCATGATCAGTGACAGGTTGCAGACCGCGGCCTGCCGAATCTAGTGGCAACGCCATGGACATGGATCTGAAGGGTGGTATCTCAGCGCAGCACTAAGAGTGGCATCCCTGTCCCTGTCCCTGTCACTCCAGGATGGGCTGTTAGCACCGGGATTAGTCTGCCGTGCTGCAGAAACGTTGCTTGGGGATGACCATTGGTTGACAGGTGCAGATCGTCCCGAGTCCTTCATTCGCGTCTGAGTCTGCTGGCCTGATTGCTTGACATCTTCACGTCATTGGAGACGGGAAGGAATGAGGTATGAGGTATGCGGTGGGACATGAATGCCGTCCTCCAATGGGTTCGGTTCACCTTTGCAACACCGGCCTTGCCTGACTTCCTGGCCATCTGTAAGTATTTCAATCTGGCTGAGGGGGATGTGCCTTCAGTCTGACGATTATTCATGCATGTAACCTCAGATGGATAGAGATATGTATGAAGCATCCCCGTCTCTTGAGAGTAGCAGGAGTAGTACCATGCTCATTCGCTGGACTGTGCTGTGCAGAAGGATCTCCTTCATCTGGTAATCTGTCTCTCTCGTCGGCCAGTTCCGTCACAGGATGAATAGGATTAATTATCCATCCTCTCGGTGGGTACTCATTAAACGGACTGGGATCAGAATCATGGGGTCCCCATTATTCCCCTCTTCGTTTGTTCTAAACTCCCCACAGTCCTAGTCTAGACTCGAGGAGTCGTTTTTCCCTTTGTAGGACCAATGATGTGAGCCATCATGTATCCGCTGCTAACGAAGTGGTCCTGTACTTATCTTGATTGAGAAGGTCCGTTACTGGTCGATTGGAGTCACCAGCACGAATTATGGAGTCCAAGGTAGATTACTAACGGCTTTAGCGTAACTATCGTCCCTTAGGCACTTTTTTAAACATCATGCCACAACATTCTGAGACTGGTCTCTCTCGTGTTTCTGGCTGGTCCCCCCCCCCTCTCCTGGTTAACCGTGGATTTGCCGGCCCTTAGGGTATTGATGTCACGAGGGACTGGCCTATCTTGCGTGGACTCTTGAAACCCTCATCTGTTGATCATTTAGTCATCGTGTGGAGAGAGAGAGGGAGAGAGCAAATGATGTCCGTGTACTTAAGTTGATGGTGTACGGAACGGAGAAATTGCCGATCAGTTGATGATCGCGTGGTGAGTGTTTTCCATTCTCCCATACTTCTTTCTCGTAGGGAAATTAGGGGAGATACCTATGTACACCGGGGGACTGCCTTATATCCCATTCTCGCGATCAATGCGCAACGGGCACGAACATCCACACCATTCCAGAAAGAACTCGTCTACACCGTTAGTTCTCCGTTGTCCGCCAACTGTTTCCAACGTGTTCTTTTGATTCGCGACCCCATGACACGTGGATGTGATACGTTGTTTAGTAGGATCCTGACTTGGGGGAGAGCTTTTGGAACAGTTGCAAGCGACTAAACCTTCTTCTGTCGGGGCTTGATTGGTAGCGATGCGCTGGAGTTCTCTCACTAGCTCTTTTGATAGCTCCTATGCAGTATGCATGTACCTTAGGTAGTGTCGGGAGGAGTAGCTTGTCCATGCGTCTTTTATTTTCTTTGCTTTTTTTTTTTTTTTTTTTTTTTTTTTTTTTTTTTTTGCTATCTATATTATGCTGTAGGTGTCTCTACGAGGGGACTGAACACTAGAGATTATTATTAGACGAACTATAAGTCATGATAATACGGAGTACTTCATAAGTCAATCTCCGTCATTGGATACATATTCTTATTCCATCCCACCACTACTGTACCAAACCCTCACCCAAGCACAAATAGCGACCAGAAAAAAAAAAAAATAAAAATAAAATAAAGGGACTATAACCGAGTCAGTGACACCCGGCTAAGGCTTGAACCAAATTAGCGATTGCGTACACCGTCCTCGATATCTCGCAAGAAGACACCCGAATCTCTCGATAGCCCAGATAAAAGACTAAGGCCGATCCACTGCGAACTAAACAAAGAGATAGTTAGATACCTGAGATAGTTGCTTTCGCGCTTTTCCGCTACCCATTGGGGGTCCCCACTCCGGTTCCTCGGAAAACTAAACTGCCTCCATCTTTTTGGACTTCGTATTATCAATTTGTCCCAATGATAAGGTCATATCTTTTCACGTTGTGTGGAATGGGTCTATTGGGTTTGTAGGTTCGTTTACTAGAGTAAAGTAGTGTAATATCACAGTTGCTCTTACTTTATCCGGAGTATAGCCGCACTAATCCCAATAGACGGATAGATCCATTTGATTGAAATTCAATTTCTGTAGCGAGTAAAAAAAAAAGGAAAAAAAAAAAAAAGAAACTGGGAATCAGGCTCGAGGTGGATACATATTACTCTATCGAACTATACTCTGTATACTAGTAGCGGCATAGCCCGACCAGCGATCAGAGCCTTAATTTTTGCCACAGTTCGATTTGATTTTTTTTTTCTCTTCTCTGTGGGGGCTCGGGACGAGAAGTTGGATATTTGAAAGTTGTTAGATAGTGGAGCTCAGCAACGACGATATCGGGCAGAGCAATCTCTATCTATAGACGCCGGTGAGCACCGTTGGTGTCGGGCGGTTCCTTGTTGGTTCGTCAGGTTGCTATGGCAGTTGATGATCTGGTTCAATGGCTGGTTTGAGTGATGCTGTACGGAGTACATAGTTGTCGATACTGTTGATGTGTCGGGAGAAATAGGGATGGCTGGTTTATATCAGAATGACGGTCATCCTGGCCAAGTCATATTGTTTTCTATAATTAATGTTGTGATGAGAGGCAAAGTTTTAATAGAAAAATTTTCGCAAAGGAATTCGCCTTCAATGCCCATTCAAAGATTAGTTCCAGGTACTTGAAGGGTTACACAGGGGACATACAACTATCGAAGTGGCGTTGAAGAACAACTCGAAGGCTTCCATAGATGTTCTAGAATCCGAGAATTTTTCACCGCATCTGACCGTGCTGAGCCTTGTGGCTTTATCTGCTTGGCCCCCGTTGTCTGACACCTGTAGGGCACTCACGGAAGAAAACGGAATGCCCGAGTGATTGCATTCCCTTGCGGAAAAAGACCAGACTTTCCCGAATTTTGTCTGACTCGGTTTGCCACTTGAAACGGATTCTAATTCAAATTTTTTTTCTTAATTGTGGTCCTGGGTGGTTCCCTCCATATTCTTATTCGGGACTGGATTCGTTATGATCTGCAGATGTACAGGGACGACTCTTTTTTTTTTTTTTTTTTTTGGTTGCACGGCAGACTGTCTATGACGTGATGTTATCTCATCCTACCCATTTCTATATTCTGTATTCCGTACCACGTCCCGTCTGGGTCCCTCTTTAATGGTTCGTTGAACAGATTATGGAGGGGAACATCTTGCAAGGGATGGCAGATCTTGTGCGTCCTTGTGTCTGTTGTGTTACTATCGTTTTGTAGATGGTCCACTGTCTCTGCGATGGGATTGGCCGGATTTCATTCATTCCATCGAGAAAGAATGGTGTAGGACAATACCTCACCTTTTAACCCCCCCCACGACGCGCAATCCATTGAACCCTGGGATGAGGGGAATATCTGCACGCTGTGTGTGTAGAGTAGTACTTACTTCGGAGGAGTTGATACTATACGGATATGATCTAGGAACTTGAAGCTACCTGTCAGATAGGTCTTGCCCAAAGCAGTTAGAAGCTCCAGTCCGAGCCCATGGATCTTGCCAAGAACGTAATAATGGAAGCGGTCCAACAAGCTTCTCGACCGAACAAAGAAATCTCATGATCCCGAAGCAAACACAACACACACGTTGCCTTGGCCGCTTTCCTTTTTTTTTTTTTTCCCTCATAGGGACGTGTGCTCGGGTGCGTGAAAGTGAAGGTGGGGGTGGTAACACGAAGCGCGAAGGACCCTGTGGCATTCGCTGGATTCCTCGCCAACGAAAGGACCACGCGGGTTAAGAGTTATGTACACGCAAGCCACCCCCCCTCTCTGACTGGTGAAGGTTGACCACGTACTTGAACGGGCCGAAGCCCTCTCTGATTAGTGGATCACTTGAGATTCCCTTCCAAGGTTGCGTCGCTTTGCCCTTACTGTCAAACTGGGGCAATCCTGCATTCTTTGGAATTCTTTTTGCCTTCGTTGATGTTCTGGAAATGGAATTTTCTTTTTTTTTCTTTGGGCAAGCTTATCTATCCTAACCCAGAGGTCGGGAAATTCATCATCACGACCGTTCTCGGTGAATCAATTGGAAATATGTTTTCTTTCTATTTGTCTTTTTTGACTCAACCACACAACGACACATAGACAGCTTTCTGCATGTCTGCACACTCCTTGCAGAAATATTTGGGGTAGCTAACTGCAGGCAGGGATGCTGACTGGTGCTACCGTCATCAAACAAACGCCAGAATGGAGTCGAGCAAAGAGCCGGAGGTTACGTGATGAGTGGACGGGATTTGATGGGGGGAAATGGCAAATGCACCTTGACACCTTCTTTCTTTGTTTTCTTGGCCCCTCGCCCTCAAATCACTCCACAAACCTCTTCGGGGGCTTGCAGATGAGAGCGAGATCCACACCATCACGACGCGCCTTGCCGGTTGAGAATGAACAGCACTAAAAAGCCTGAGCTCCCTGACTTCCTTTCACACACCCAGTTTAGCCTTCCCGGGTCAGGCTGCACTACTACTGTTGAAGGTAACACCCCCTTGCCTCCAGGCTGCCGTATGGAGTCGAATGGCTGCACTGCCTTCTTGGCATTCCTGCAGATCCTGACGTGGGTGGTCCAATCATCGCCCGATGCTCCGCTCTGCACCACCACCCGTCAGGCCGTCTTGCGCCTTCAGAGCATCACGACGGAGACGGGTTCCCTGACTTGGGATTCGAGAAGTCCTTTGACTTTCTTTCCCTCGAGGTTATCACCGGGTAATACAATACAATGTGCACACGTCGGGATTGAGGTCCCAGAGGTTTGGAAATCTTCAAGAGGCGCCGCCATGCTACCATGTGTCCGCGAGGATGGGAAAACACGTCGTGATGGAAAGCTAATGTAGGTGATCTTGGATTGTAGACTAGGTAGCAGTGTTTAAACTTAAGCTGTCATAGGCCCATGGCTATAGACAGGGTAGTTGAGAAGTTACCATGTCCGGAGGTGCATACCTCTCCAGCAGTATGTACAGTATGTACTGTACCATCTTGACAGGGAATCCTTCATACCCAAATGCATAGAAAAAGAATCGAAGAATGTCTCGTTTTCTTTTTTTTTTTTTGTTTTTTCTTTCTTTCTTTTTGATTTATTTACTTTTACTTTTAATTTTATTATCCGCCGGTGCTAAATTAGAATAAAAAACCCATTGAGTCCAGACACCACGAGGCTTGTCGCCACAACGGGAATTGTTCTAAAACATTATAAGCCAAAAGCTCCTGCATCAGGTGCTCGTCTTACAAAAAGCAACAGTTCTAGTCCTGTAGGGTCCGAAAGTCTTGAATTTTCCCTTTTCGAAAACCCGCCCCCCGGAGATTTATCATGGTATCATAGTGATATGAGATTTGTTGTATGATCGATTACTACGCGGTGCATGCAGATTTCCATAACATCCTCACCCATCCCTCCATACAGACTTCCATACCTACAGCAAAAAGAGATATATCACTCCCTCCTTCCTGCTCGAGGGAATTCTTTACCTTTTTCCATAGCCTTCGACCTGCAGCATTTTGTCATTGCAAGCGCTTTACATTGCAGAATTTTTCCCCCTCGGCTTTCCCTTACTTCAAAGGTTCCTTCTTTGGATGTTCTGTTGCGGAACGTCGCATTGAGTCAGTGTTGTGGTGAGTTGATGTTTTTTTTTTTTTTACTTTTTTTTTTGTTTATTTTTAAAAATTCCCTTATTTTCCCTGGTTCCATTCCGATTTTGGAAGTTTTCATTCCCCCTTTCGTAGGGGATTTCCTTTCTTTTTCTAGTCCACATTCCTCGAATGTGTCATGCCTGGAAGGAATGGAAGGTTCGGCAGCACGTAGTGTGGTAGAAGGATGATAGAGAGAGAGAGAGAGACGAACTTGAGAAACAGGCGCCAGACTCCACTTTGGAATCGATGGGGATTTCTTTTTCTTTTTCTTTTTTTTTTTTTTTTTTAATCTTCCCTCCAGTGCCTCCACCATCACCATAACTACGACACTAGATGCTGTGTTGCAAGTTGCGACTCGCAAGAGGATCCACCCTTTTTCCTTTTTTTTTTTTTATCTTTTTCTTTTTTCTTTTTCTGCCTCCACTTTCCTTTCCCAGGATTGACTTCCAGGACGGAGATCAATTTCGATCCTCCACTGACACACACGATCCATTCTCACGATTCTCCACCACAAGGGCATCCAGATCCTGTTTCTGTTTGGGAGAGAGGAGAGAGTGAGAGTCACGACTCAAAAGACTCCAAAGTCTTTTCTTCTATTTCCCTATGAGACGATTTGAGAGCATCGCATACCTCTGATATGACGTGATCTGCCCTGTTGGAAGCCTGCGTGTACCATCAATCCTTCGTTCATTAGTTTGATTTGCTTTGGCCCCAATTCTTCTTCTGCCTCTTCTTCGTTGATCTTTCTTTCATATCGATCTATATTCAATCGATACGATTTTCTTCGATCGCTGTCCCTTTTTTCTTTCCTTTCCCTCTCTCTTTGACTCTCTATCTTCTGCCGTCCTTCCTTTTCAGGCAGGAAACTAGAAACCCACCAAACAAAGGTTAGTGAGCGTGTGCCCTCTCAGTCTCTCTCTCATTGGCATCATCGCGCGGGTCAAATCCTGGGATCTGAGTGGCTCTCTATCTCCGCAAACCTCGACCTGATAGGCCAAGCGCTTGATCGACCGGGAAGTTAGTCGTCTGTGATTTGTGGCGGAAATACACGCCTGTGGGTTCGCATCCTTTGGCTCGTCTCCTCAACCGACCAACGTGGATGCTGTGTCTGGAACTCTGGGACCCTCTTTCTCGCCCACTCTCTGTGTCTTGTACCTGTGGGCCCAAACCACACATACACCACATCCCCCCCCCCCCCCCCCCCCGGTTGCTCGACGCTTCCGTGCAGGATTCTGAACTCTGGAAGGGCTTCTGATCCGCAGCATCACATCACCCTGTCCACCTTCCCGCCTGCCTCGTTTCTTATTATTTGAGAACCACTCAACCTCCCCTTATCTTCTCTTTTTCCTTACTTTCTCTCTTCTCCCCGGTGTCGTCATCATTATCCTTCTTTGTGTGTGTATACTGGGTGTCTGACTGTTTTGCCTTTTGTCTTTTGTCTTCATTTTAGACTCTCCCAAGAACTCCTTACATGTTACATCCATATCTCGGCTACGGCACACGACTAATCAGTCCTTTTCCTCGATAGCAGATCTCACCCTTCGTTCACTGAGATCTCTGGCGCGTCCCTCCCCCACACTTATCTTGGTCCTATTTTAATTCCAGCGTCCCTCATCCCTCCCGACGCTGTCTCCGAACGCCCCGAATCGGCTTCTTTCGTTACACATCCCGTCTCCACGGCTTCTCACATCCCCGCCGGTTCTCATTGGCAAGCGCCTGCTCCGGCTGAGTCAACCTAGGCTGAAACCTCCCCCCTCGCCATTGACCCGTCATTTCCGGTCAGGGACACAAGCCCTATCAGTACCTGCAAAGCCGTGAGGAACAAACCGTGGGCTCTCCCCGAATCTCGAATCATCCCAAACTGGGGAGGAATCAGGGTGGCTCAACGTACTTTGAAACGTTCCAAAAAACCTCGCACGCTGTACGCGATGCTTAAAAAGAAGACTCTATACCCCCCTCTCCACTTCTGGCACAGTACTCCTACATCCACTCCTGAACTCTCTCCCACATCATCGTCTTCGGACAGTGAGTCAGACGAGGACATGGACCTATCTGGTTCACGTCCGTTGAGTCTGACCGTTCCGGCGGGTGCATTTTGTCCCATGCGTCCAACCTTGGATGAGGTGCTAGCAAACACCGCCCCCGCTCCGTACACCCTCAGTGCTTTTATGGCCTACCTTTCCCAAAACCACTGCCTGGAAACGTTGGAATTCACCCTCGAAGCGAAACGGTACCGGGAAACGTACGAGGCACTCAGCCAGCAATTGGGTGAATACCCGATCGGCACCGAATGTCCGGAAAGCCAACATCTGCGGATGCTTTGGCAGCGACTTCTGACGGCCTACATCATGCCCGGATCCCCCCGCGAGATCAATGTCTCCAGTGAAGTCCGCGACGATATCCTTCGACAGGCTAACTCGACCACCCCCCCGCTGCCCGAGACCCTCGATGCCGCCGTGAAACTCGTTCACGAATTGATGGAAGAGTCGATCTTCTTGCCCTTTCTGAATGCCCACTCCGCTAGCGCCCAGGTTGTACCGCTGGCAGAGCCGCTATTTCCGCAGGAGGATGGGGTAACGGTGGTTGCCGGGCCGGGTCTCGATGAACACGCCATGAAGCGCGCCCGTTCGAAGGGACGGCGACTGTCCCCACGATCTTCGAAAGATTTTGGTTCTCCGACTTACTCGTCCAGCCACTCCGGCCGCTCAAACTTCTCCCTCAGTGCCATGACTTCTATGGGCAAATCCAGCCACCGGCATTCCAGTCACACTTCGAGCGGCAGTGGTGACTGCTCGGCTGGCCTGACGGACGACTCTGGCAGTCTACAATCCATGAGCACCAGCGAACCGATGACTCCCCCGACGACGCCTCCATCCAGTGATGCCCACGGTCTGCATCTGGCTCACAGCCCGAAGCAGCGCACCGATAACCCATGGAAGAAAATGGGGATGAAACTGGGCTTCAAGAAGCGTTCGACTACCGGGAGCTCGGGGAGCAATAAACTGTCTGGCACGGACGAATGACTCGCCATGTGTCACTTCATTCAACATCTCTTCCACCTGATCTGTGCCTGTGGCACTACACTACGACCGACATCTACATCGCGGGGTTAGTGGTCATAGTAACCCCTAAACCCCCCCCACTATCTTTTCCCCCCTTTCAACATGTGATAGAACGACACGACCTGGTTTGCATTTTTTTGAACTGCATCCGATGATTGATTTCTTGGTTATTGAGCCTCATTCGCATTGACTTGGACATGAGTTGACGGTGTAATGCATGGTGCATTGGTTTATTTTGGGAGCATTGTCATAGCAGGCGTTTTGTGTGATTATGCAGTGAGCGAGCATTTCCTTTGTTATGTTTCAAAATCAGATAGAATATGGTCCCAAAACGGATGGGCGGTCATTTGTGAGGCGTTACTGTGTTGGTTTCTCCGGGCGATTGGGGATTTTCGCCCTTTGTTTAATTTTGACGCATACCTGCTATTGTTATGTCCGGCATGATTGTTGGCTGCATCGGACTGGCTGCATTATCTACACTCTTCCATGTATGACTTAGCATTGACATTTAACGAGAGATACCCATGGGTTCTTTGAGCAACCTTATTTTTCACATTGTATGTGCAAGAAACTATCTAAACACTAGTCATGAGGACTACTCCACATCCTGCAGACCTTAAACAGATGCCTTGATTAAAGCAAACTCCTGCCACAACCTTGAAAGATATCAGCCTGCCAACCTTAAACGCGAGCAAGAAGTCAAGTCACCTCCGTATTCCTTACATGTTCTAGTCACGGATGCAAGTAATCGCCAAGTATGGGACGGGTTATTTTCAAGTCACCTACCGCCATGCACTGTCGTCACCAGGTACAGATGAAGATCCACAACTTATTGTCCGGACCTGGGGAAACACACTCTGTCGATCACTGTAAGATGGAATTGGATGTAGCTGTACAAGGTTAAACTTTAGCTGTAGATTATAATAAGAGACATCCTTCCATCAACCAGCGGTTGTGTAGTGTAATGGTTAGCACCCAGGATTCTGATTCCTGTAATCCCGGTTCGATCCCGGGCACGACCTTTCCTTTTTATCTTTTTGTCTTTGCCTATCCTGAGTGATGGTGTTGGTCACTCTTGTGCTTGTTATGTATCTTCTTTTGAATTAATATGTTGGGGTTTCGTGGTGGTCGGGTGGTTTCTATCTAGGTTTGGTATGAGGAGTCTCATTTGGATGTATTTTCTTTTGTAGTTTGTGCTTTGCGTGCTGAATGGCTTGTATAGGGATCATGACTGTGTGTGATGTTGAGGTCTGCACATGGAGAATAATGGATGGAATATATATTTCTACCGGTTTATATATGGTAGTTAAGTACAAGCAATCCGCCGTCCAGACCTTGTCTCTAATGCAGCAACGTTCAGATCCCATCCTGCCTCTGTTAGAGCTGACATGTACTGATCCGTCCGAGAGCCATCGTTTAGGAAAGTCAATGTCTTGGAGATCGTGTCCATGATATACTCTATCTCCTGTGTCCGCATCTCCTTTGCGGACGAGCATAGCACTCGTGCAGCCAGTAATACGTGCATCCAGGCTTTTAGCTGCGTTTGGGTCGTGCTACTCGTCTTCAGGAGGATTCTTGCGTCCCAGGATTGGCGGTTACGGTGCAGGAATAACAGGTAGTCTTCTGATTTAAAGAGGGAGGAAAGGTCGGACATGGGGGTTGATGTTTTGAGGGAGCCGGATCCCGTGCGTGTCGAGGATGGGGCGAGGAATTGTTCGAGTGAGACTCCGATACGGCAGGTGCCTAGTTTGTGTTGTGTTGATGGGGCAGAGACCCATCTTAGGATGCCGTCCGTCTCGAAGATCTTCTCTTGCTTGGAGACTTGGGCTGGGGTTGGTATCTGCCATTGTTTCTGGGATTGTGTTGCTTTGCTATGCTTGGGGGTTGGGTGAGTTTCGTGGGTGGGATTGAAGTTCGCAATGTCAAGGTCCGTGTCGGAGTTTAGTAGTGTTGAGAAGACGATGTTTGCTCGTTGTCGGTTTAGACTGGTCATCTGCACGGAGCGGACAGCCGCGTAATTGAGACTCAGATGCATGGTAAGAAGCATCACTAGTGAGATCCAGGTTGCGGTGTAGCTCGTAACCCGAGATACGACGAAGGATCCAACCTGCGCTTCGTCAGCCTGGCACCGCGCAAGGGAATGTTGAAACAAATCTTACCAGCATCCCAATAAGGGAAATGATAGTTTCTTGGGACGAGTCTTTCTGGGAAGGAAATCAGTGCTTGGTATAGCCTTAAACAAGATGAGCGAAACGTACGGCGTTGACTTCTGCGAGATTCCCCCACCGAGAGAAATGCGCACTCAGACTCGCCTTGGAGCTTCCTCCTGCAACGCCACACAGAGCTCGTAACACACCTGCTGTGCTGAGAACCGTCACCCGACCAAATCCTGCTGGGATCATCGGGGAAAGACAGTCCAGAATCATGGCAGCATCGTTGAAAACATCGGCAGCAAGGCGGTACATTTTACATTCTGGCTCCAGAGCAGTGCCAACCCTATGCGCAAACAGAATGGTTGAAATTCGGCCAGATGTGTCTTGAAGAATGTGAAGCAGAAGGGCAGCTGTCGGGGAAGCATCCGCATTGCCCACTCCAACACCTGTTTGATGACCGTTAATAAAGCCGCCGTAGTCCTTGACGAAGGGGCAATATCATCACCTTGTAGTACTGCCCTCGAAGACAGGAGGCCGGCAATAGAACTACTGAACGCTTGGAGCGAGTCCTTGAGCGTTAATGAGTTAGTCACGCTCGTGATCCGTTGTTTGGTGAAAAGACACCGTTGAGGAGACATATTCAGACCCGCTGTTGGCTACGAGGTAATCACGAATGGCTATAAACAATGTGACACTTACAAAGATTTGGTACCTGCAATTCATATCAGCGGTGCTCATATTATAATTGCACATAGAAAATGATCAGGGTACGAAATAACCTACGGAACATAATCATCACTGACACTGTGGGGGTATCCAGCAGGGAGAAACACCTCGACCAGGAGGCTTGTGAGAGAGGATAGAGACCATGATTGGGGCTTGGAGGAGGGGTGCTGTACGTTGTCAATTGAGTGCATAATACAATGTTCGGTGTTGGCATAGAATGAGATATCCCAGGCAGTTCAATGGAGTCATATAATTCTATAAAGGGTGGTGGTGATAGTATTCATGGGAACGTGGGATTGATTTTCCATTGAACTTGAGGTGCTCTCGAGTCCACTATACATCCAACGTCTATACAGATAACTGAAATTCAAATTAAACAAAAAATAGATACATACTATCACATCCAGTCGCCCTGTGGGCTTGCTATTATTCTTATCATGATGGGAGAGATGCGTCGACTGATCCACAACTCCAGAGTAGATGTAAGTAGCAGTAGGGTTGTTGACCTCGTCCACTTCAGTGAAAGTGATTGTGTCGTTGGCATCTGAAGCCATGCTTGATCTCTTGACTCAGATATTGACTGGAAAGGAACCGATGCGATTAGATGTTGTTAAGTAGTGGTTGAGGCTTGTATGTCATTTAGGAAACGTGGTTGCTCCTTAGTCATCTTCTGAGCCCTTAGTTAACTAACTTATGCTCAAATTAAAACTGACCACGAACGTGCAAAACTCTTTTTGCAATTGATTAGACTGTTTTAGGGATAGATTGGAATGGATTTGGTTTTCTCACGAGTATGGGTCCTTGAGCTCGGTAGAAATCTCTACCTCCATGTCGGAGGCCAATGAAGGATATGCAAAGACTGAGCCTGCTGGAACACGGCAAGGACTCGCTACACCTATATATCCGTTCACAAATCATCCAATCTGTCAATCCTCTTCTTCTTTGAACATTCATTCAACCTGTCTACATGTCTTTCCCCATAGGTGCTGGAGAGACCAACCTCTTCGGTATAAACGCAGACAGGACTCCTTTAACCCTAGACGAGTCGACTCGCACCCTCTATAAGCGCGCCATATCCGACCCCTTCTCACTAACAGATCAAGAACGCCGACTTGTCACTCATCGCCCCCTACCAGAGGAGGAAAACACCCTGTGTCAAAATGCCTGCGGGCTGTCCATGGACGAGCTAATCGCCAAAGCCATCAACAGCAATAATAACGACAACAACAATAATGACCTTAGCCTCGGCCTGAGCAATGAAGAGGCTAGGCTCCTAACGGCCGGCGTAGTCCAAGGACAATCGGGCCGCATCCTGTCCGAGGTGGCGCGCCTCAGTCCCGAAGATCGGGAGCTCAAGGCTCGAGCTATGGAGGCGGCGAGGACGGAGGATGTCCGGGCTGCTATAGAGGTGGCGCAGAGGGTTCGGCAGCGATGGACAGCGGTGCAACTGGCGGCGGCGAAGGCGCTGAGCAATGACGATATTAGGAATATTCAGGTTGCGATGAAGGTTCCTTGGCAGGAGCACGAACTGCAATCCAGTTCAACTTCAGCGGGCGATTCTAGTTCAGGTGGTCAGAACCCCGGTGAAGCGGGGGCTCGCTTCGGTCTTGTGGCATTCTACCAGAAAGAAGAAGAAGAAGGAGGAGGAGGAGGAGGAGGAGGAGGAGGAGTAGATCGTCTTTCGGAGTATAAATCCCAGATCGGAACGGCTATTTACCATGGATTACACTATTCAGTCTCGCTGATCAAGGACGAGACGAGAAACCGGTTCACCTTGCACTGGGTGGTTGTTCCAGGTAGCCATAATAACGACTTGGACCCGAGTGCACTACGGACCAGATTTAGTACAATGCTCGCAAATAATGAGATTCCAATCGGCTTTCGACGCGACGCCTTCCTCTATGTGGATAAGGAGGCGTTCGACTCGCGTGAGACAGCAAGGCCGTATCTCTGGTTAGCTGAGCCCGAATCTAAGCCTGAATATGAGACTGGGACTACTACTGGAGCTCAACCTGGGGTTTTACCACCTCTTAAAGTCGATATTAAGCATATCGCCCCCACATTGTTTGCGCGACTGGTCCAGCGCGATCTCCAGGGCGAGGCGAGACGGAAGCCCTATCGTTATACGTCAGAGCTGAGCAGGTTGCATGCGGCCACGGATGCAACCAGGGAAGGAGATGGGATCTGGCCGCCACCTTCTCGACTCCAGTAGTTGTAACTGCGCAGAGCTCATCATAAACTACCGTGGTTAGGGAATGTTATCTTCATTAGAGTACTAATTCTTGAAACGTGTACAGTGTTGTCTTCCTAAGGTTATTCGCTAGACCAAAGCTAAAGATGACCTCCAATGAAGCCTGATATTGTATCGGGGAGTGCTTGGATGAAGACGACGTGAAAAGATACAGTACCTCTGCTTTTAGGGAGCGAATATCAGAATATGAGGTATGGGTCTCTGAAGCACTAAAGGGGATTATTGCGCACTTGGTGATGTGATATCAGCGACTACTACAGCGAGGTATCATACTGCGTCCATCAGTGATGAATCGGGCTATATTCACCTATTTTTCACTCAACACAGCCCTGTATTAAGTAAAGTGATTTCCAAAGCGTTACAGAGACTGCTATCCTTATTAGCAATAAGCGTAGAGTGCCATCCCAATGAGCTCTGAGTGATATAACTGCAATGAACCACATAATAGATGTGCTGAGTTGTGTGAGGTTCAAGTCATAATCCCATTGACTTTAACCCTACCTACCAAAGGTAAAGGCTCCGTCCTAGGCTCTTATAAGTGAGGACCAGACTAAATGAATATAAGCATCAAACAGCCAGGAGCTTAGATATCTAACTCAACTCACTGAGCTCCCCTACTTTCTATTTCCCTTGATCATCTCCTTCGCTTGACCTTTTTCTCCATTTCATAACCCAAGGCACCAAGCATATTCCCCAATATCAATCCCTCGATACCACCATCTGTTTTCTTCAAACATTACCACAGATTCTTACCTTACAGGGTGGATCCTTACACGATGGAGGTCACCGTCCACTATGGCCACAAGGAATATAATGTGGGACGAGTATGACAGCGACCTAATAGCTGATATCCGTTGAACTAGTGCTAACGCTTCATATTCGCCCTTAGTTCCTCGAGACGCAGAAAGTTTCTGATGTGATCGGAGCAGCAAAATCTTTGCTAAAACTTCCTGATCACCCCGCACCGTACCTCACCAGCAAAGGGTGCCTATTAGCCCCGAGATACCTGTATCTGATCGATGGCGCTTCGAGGTACTTAGAATATCTTACACAAGCGAAGATTTTAGAATCGCCTGTAAAGTATTGATGGCCTCACACACGGAACTTGATCGCGATTTCCCTCCAATATCTAGCCGATGGTGGGATACCGGTCAAGGTCAACGGAGTGGTCGGGTTTCTAGAGCCTATGGTCGATATGGATGCTTTATTTTGAAAGCAGACAGGAATGCTCTGTCAATCGTGGCCTGTGGACCTTTGGTCTTATGTTCAGCCTCGGGCTATTCAACGAATCAACTCGAAATCGATTTGAGACCTAAGAGTTTGCAGGAAGATCACATTGGCATCGTGCGGGATATGGGGAAGTAGCTAGAGGATATTTATTCAACCACAACCTGACGAGTACATTGAAGTTGGGATGGAAGGCGAAAGGAAATGCAAGCGTTTTACTGCTATTCTATTTGGCTACGTCGTGGGGTTGATTAGTGGACCCTAATGCACTGTCGAACACGCCATTAGGACTAGCCTATTCGCATAGTTCTATGAAATGGAAGATATTTGAAAGTTTTGGAGTTATTGGAATCTATGATTTAAGAATCCATCTAACACTTTGTCCTCCTTGAGGACCAAAGTCTTAGCAACAAATGAAACCATCTATGCACGAATGTTTGTAAACCTGAACATTCCGCAACCCGACGTCAAGACGATAACACCCCATATACCACGCCAGAAAAAATAAAAACCGCTAAGGAAGAAGTAACAACCACCAGCGCCATGGTACGAATAAATGATATCAAAGAAAAATAGCAGGGGTCGGCCCGAGATTCCCCTGATGTAGATTCTCCTGGACCCATCAGGTGCAAAGCTTCCCACCCCCGTCGACTAATGATGTTAGGGTCCACGACGACGTGAGATTAACCCAGCCCCACGGGCTATCCGGATGTTCTTCGTATCGCATCGAAGACATCGGAGAGCTACTTGCGTCGTGTCTCCGTTCAACAGTGACCCTCCAAACAAGCGAGTACCCCAATCATCTCACTTTTATCGTTGTAATCGTCTTCATTGCATCATCCCTCATTCATGTACACAAAAGAGGGCTTAAGCGAAGAGACTAGCACCACCGGTCTCGATAGCTTCAATCTCAGCCTGGCTCCACGGAAGACGCTGGAACCGAGGAGGGAGCTCGGCACGGTCGAAGTATTCTCCCTGCTTGGGCTGAACGGGGCCCAGAGAGGAGCCCGAGCTACGGCCGATCGCGCCCTCAACGAACGAGCCACGGCTCAGAGGGCCGTGCTGCTGGGCCTTGACACGGTAAGCAGCGAACGAGTCGGGGAGGGCGCCTGAAGGAGAGGCGGGGTGAGGGCGAGGAGTGTGGTCAATAGATTCTGGATGGATTTGCGTTAGTCTCGGCTCAATTGCTCTTTTTACCCGCGATTGGGAAGGGATAGAGGCACATACGAGGCACCGAGCGACGGCCAAGGAACCGAATAAGAGGAGTCCGGGCAGCGGAGCGGAGAGCAGCAGTGGCGTGCATTTTGAATATATGGTGTAAGAGAGAGATCAAGATTGTTCAGAAGGAAAAAATTTTGGTTGAGGCGAAGAGATTGCGCGAGAATTGGGGGGTTCCGCTATTGCCCGACGCGACCAAGATAGGTAATTATTAAAGTTGTGCCGTTGAGTATAATCTAATTTTGACAGTCTCCTGGAATTGTCTTCGAAAAGGTCTCGGAGATGCAACGAGAGTATTATATACAGTGGTCGAAAGACTGGAAGACTGGACGCGAGGGTGAAGAGAAAAAGAGAAGAGGAAAGTGGGAGGACAAAGGAGGGAGGAGGAGTAGAAAAAGGCTTGGGAGAGCGTTCGGCGTCGGAGCGGAAGCGAGGGCAGAATTAGCGTAGTACCGGAGCGCAGGTGTAATTGATAAGCTCCTTGGTGGTCCGGAGAAGGATTACTGTAGGAAATTAGTAGGTCGTATGGTAATTTTTGACTCGGAGTTACCAGAGGAATACCGACAATGCGTGGTTCCCTCTATGTACCACGGCTTCCGTCGTGTACCGACTAGTAAGGTACGGCGTACTATACTTACTAATCCATGTACATGGTCACATCCATCCCATACTCCGTACATACCTCGATTGCCGACAGAAAAAGAGACTAAGGGCTTCCTTCCCCAAACTAAAACCGGTGGGATGACCTGCCAATGACAGAAGATCATTCGGCGATGATCTCAAATCATGCAATAGTCGGTCGTTGATAATCTTCCTTCCCCAGAACACTATTGCCTCTCGGGTCCGATCTTTTCCCAAGCCGTCGTGCCGGTGAAGCCGTTTTTTCGTCCCTGACAGGTGCTCAGTGACCTAAGCTTATGCAACTCCTCATGAACCCTGCACCGTCGGCGATACATCTTGCGCCTCCATCTTCCCCTCATCAGACCACATTCCTCGATTATTTATCTCTGACGCTCTCGGAACTCGTTCCCCGCACCCCGAGGAAAAGGCCTTGCAGCTTACCAGTTCACCTCTGTGACTAGTCCTTACTAAAATAAGCAACTTTTCGATTCACATCGTCTTCTCCAACTTTTACGTCCTTTTGTTCTCCTCACGGGATTCATTTCCCTTTTGATACCCAAAAGAGTACCAGACTTTTTGACCCTCCATTATCGGACGATACCATTAAATACATGGAACCGTATTGATTGGTATTGCCTCTCACCTAAAAGGTAAAAAGAAAAATATTAATTACGAATTGTGTGTGTCCCGCTCGGAAAAGCGTGGGAAGCTTGGGCCAATTCCAATTCCGGGTTCGCCCGCTCTGACCCTCTCGGCTCCTCACCACTCCGACCACCTCACTGGCGGAGCTCTCCCAAACCTTGCGATTTTAACTCCGATTCGGGCGGTGGTCTTGACAGTTGATTTCCCTCTTGTGATTATGCATGAGCTACTGCTCTTCGCCTCGGTCCCCGCGCACCAGCACCATGAGCTGCTACAACAGCTGGCCGGGTTGACGGCCATGCAGCCCCGTCACCGCTTAGAGAGGCGTCTGATCTTCAAGGCCTATCGGAAACCAGGGCTGATCAATACCCGTGTGGGTGCCAGTCAAGACTTGCAAGGCAATGAAATGCAGCGTCTGAATAAGATGCTGAACGGTGGCATGTTCTATACACAAGTGGTCGGACCGGTTTCCGAGGCCGACTTTGGTGCCCAATCTTCCGCTGCCTCATCGGGTGACCCTGATGCGCCCATGTCTGGAACTGATACTGGTACAAACTTTGAGTACCACCCTTACAGTTATGAGAATCAACCCTGGAAGCTGGAGTTTAGAGATATCCCCGAGGCGGGGACTCGTTCCGCCGTGACCACCCGGCTGATGGCCAGCGCTAGTTTGCCCAAGGGCGATATTACCACCCCTATGAACGCCTGGGGGTATAGGTCAGTATACTAAGGATCAGCTAGTGGTGCGATTGATTACGTTTACTGATGACCCGGCCAGTTTTGTCACGGAGTACGTGGTAGAGGGGGATGTCTTTATTCTGAATGATATCGTCATTTACCTACATCGAGTTCTGCATTATCCTGCAGAGAGCTCTGGATCACATGAACCGCGGCGACAGTTACCTCCTTTTCAGCAGATGTCTCCGCTGGAAAAAACCGGAAGCTATGTCTTACAGGCCTCTATTGCTGTCCAGGATGGAGGTAACCAGGAGATGATGAAGACCGCGTCGCAGCATCTGTTTGGGCTCCGTGAGCAGCTGAAGTCGGCCGTCCGGCTGGAACAGGCGGATCGACTTTCCTTGGACACACGAGCGAAGTAATCGGATAGACGTCCTTGTTCGTTCTTAGGTTGGCTTATTATATACCCCGGGCAGCGCTTCCGTAGATATTCCCTTAATACAAACGATAAAACTTTGTGTATTCTAACTTAGCGCTTCGACGCCCCATGCTGGATTGGCGAGTTGCATTCTTGCCCTAAATCATTCCGCATCCAAAGTACGATTCGCATGATTTAATATCCCAGGTCAGTGTGACCTTCGGTAACACCAATTATCTTGCGGGGGAAGTATGAAGGGGAATGTGCAGAATGCTATTCGCCTCGCTTCACTACTTTCGTATATACCGGTCATTGCTCCGTATTTGTACAAGTATGTCTGCCGTGAAGATCAATACTGGGACCGGAAAATGCGACGCACACATGCATTCTCATGGCCGTCTCGACAAATTGTTCTTTCATTTAGACAGAATCATGATTTCACACGCAGAGACTTACACCATCTTATTGCCATATCAATAACCGTATATATCTCGGACTGTAGGTTATTTAGGCGGAAAGTCACTGAGTGATGTAGTACGAGTATAGATAGGTTGATTAAACTACATAGGGAAAGGGATCCATCTATCTGGAACATGTGACTTCGTGAACCTGACGCGCGTTGCCCGCGTGTTTTGGATGATGGCTCATTTATATCCCCTTCAACCATAACGTCATAACCGGGCCTCGGAAAACGACATAGACGTATTGCACTTCCTTGATTACTCGCCAAAATTCTTTTGAGATTACAATTTACCAGAATGGCCGGCTCGGTCAAACGGCCAGCGTCTACAACTGGGACTATCTCCCCACCTCCGGTAAAGAGAAAGATTGAATCCACACTGACAAGTACGTAAACGTTTCAATACCTTACCTGAGCTATCGTAGACCTTAACTATGTTTTAATTACTAACTGGTCCTACAGAGCAATCGGTGTCATCGTTCTTCACCCCCGCATCTCAAAAGAAGCCCGAGCAAATCACCTGGCGCATCGTGAACAACAGTCTCGTCGTCGGCAAATATGCGAAGAAAGCAGACCATAAACAGACTATAGAGAAGCCAAAAGTTGCTGCCTTTGATTTGGTGGGGATGCATCTGCTGGGAGCACTTGGACGGTGTGGGAGACTGACACGCCGTAGGACTCAACGTTAGTCTCGACGGCTTCTGGCAACACTTTTCCCAAGAACTCCTCCGACTGGAAGTGGTGGCATGATACGGTTCCCTCTAAACTCAAGGAGTTGAGCGCAGATGGGTATGTGGGTGATCGCTACGTGATGTTCACTATTTGGGGACGTCTTGATTAAACAGATGGGAACTGACACGTCGCTCATCAGTTACTATGTCATCATCATAACGAATCAGAAGAAGATCAGCCTACAAAAGGATATGAAAGGAGGGCGCTCCGATTCAAAAAGCCTCACGAACTTCAAAGAAAGGGCCTCTGCTGTCATGAAACAACTAGACATTCCACTCAGTGTTTACGCAGCTACTCTGGACGATGGTTACAGAAAGCCAAGAATCGGGATGTGGAAAGAGTTCCTAGACGACTATGATTTTGACGTGAACGGCGTGGACTTATCAAAATCGATTTATGTTGGAGATGCCGCTGGACGGCCAAATGACCATTCCCAGGTAGATCGGTAGGCAAATCCCACCAGCGGTCATAGTTTAATCTGACGTTACTCTTCAGTGGGTTTGCTGTAAATGCCGGAGTTCCATTTAAAACACCAGAGGAGTTTTTTCTCAACGCCGCGCCGGAGCCGCTCGTGGAATCATTCGACCCTTCTCTATATTTACAATCGGACCAAACCGATGATGGTAAGTCGGAGTGCAGAGTCTAGCCTACATCTGTTATGAGGTTGCCTATGGCTTCTTCTGCACCATGAACAAGGAAATAACATCTCGCCGACAGCTTCACCCCCCTTTTCCCGTCAAAGCGCTCTTGAACTAGTGATCTTCTGCGGCAGTCCCGGCGCGGGCAAGTCGACTTTCTACTGGGATTATCTGGAGCCATTGGGATATGAACGAGTGAACCAGGACATTTTGAAAACGGTATGTTGGCAATCCGACCACGCCACACGTTGAATCGTCAATGCATTGTTACAGGATCCCGGAGCGGAGCATCGCTCATGCAGGGGCAGCCAAAGAGATCAAGAAAAAGGAATGCTAATAAGACCTGGCCAGCGTCCTAAATGTATCAAAGTCGCCAAGGAACACCTTACGGCCGGAAGGTCCGTGGTAGTCGGTATGTAAACTCCTTGCATTAGTTTCTCAATTCCCTGCAATATCCCCGCCGTTTGTCTTCCATCCCTAAACCTCAATAAAAGAGCCACAGCCACAATGAGTACCAGTATGAGACTCAGACAACTAACCATCTGATCTATCCTCCCTCGGGAGGAGGAACACAATGCTCTATTAGACAATACGAACGCAGACCCAGAAACAAGATCCCACTGGATCGAAATCGCAAAGGAATACAGCATTCCCATTCGTTGTGTATATTTCTCTGCATCCCCAGCTCTCTGTCGGCACAATAATGCTGTCCGCGCTGCGAACAAGTCCTTGGTATGTACTGGTACTACCACCCTTGTACCCTATGTCCCCCAAGATCCGAAGTTGCACAGACCCGGAGACATATGGTGGCACAGCGTCGCGCGTTCTCATTATCTCTATGCCCCCTCTTTCCCCCCTCTCT
Organism: Aspergillus flavus; assembly: GCF_009017415.1. Lineage (NCBI taxonomy): Eukaryota > Fungi > Ascomycota > Eurotiomycetes > Eurotiales > Aspergillaceae > Aspergillus > Aspergillus flavus. The sequence continues at coordinate 2,301,837 of NC_092409.1, read as the reverse complement.
CCCGCCGAAACACCTGGCTAGACCTTTGGATCTTGACAATATGTGCACCCTATATACATACAGTTATACCCCTCCATAATGGCAGGCTAATGTGTGGATGAATGTTCTTTAGAATCCGGAAAGCAGGGCCCTACTCCCCGGAATCGCGTTCGGGGATTTCGGCCGTCGGTTCAAGGAGCCGACGATGGCGGAGGGTTTCAAGGACATTGTTCGGGTCGACTTCCGCTTCCGCGGTGATGAAGAGTCGCAGCAAATCTGGAAGCAGTACTGGATTTAGACTCGGCTCCTGTCTGGACTTTTTTGGGCTTTATTGAGACCCTGGTGCGTGGATTGCTGCGTATGTCAATGTTGCACCGTGACGAGATTCATGCTAGTGACTTTCCGGGGCATTATACGTCATATCTGTATACTTACGCAAGGCAATTTTCTAGCTATACATTACATACAGTGAGTCTGTAATCACTTCCAAATTTGAATCTTCCCACATTAGTCCATTATGAAGATGCTGGGTATAGTGCATATTATGTACACGTGACGCATAGCTCAATAACGCTTTTGAGACACGAACTTTTCCATGCGATACAATGGACGCGAACTCAATCAAACATGTCTCGGGGTATATCAAGGAATGAGTCGGTCAAAACACCGGTGGCGTCTCCTCCTGAGCTGCTTCTGCTCTCCCAACCTCCTGGTTTTATCCCGATTGATCAGGTGGTTTTCCCCATAGTTATGCAAGGAATATTGCTGAGGGTAGAGAACAAAGAGACCATAACCGTAAACCGTGGTACCATTTACACGCGCCTGTAAGGCGACCCCCGGAGACTCCACAAATACTAAACAAAGGAAAAGACAATCATCGTAAGGAATGCATTGCGCACTGCGAGTCAGTAGTCGCAGACGCAGATCGTCAGTCGTTATTATCGGATCACAGCAAACCGAAAAAAAAGGAAAGGAAAGGCATTATTCGTCACACGCTTAATCAATCATTCGAGAGGCGTTAAAGTCATTAGATGGTGTACATCGATGCCTCTCGCGGTATTTCTATGGTCATCAAGGAAGTTTGGTCCCTCGGAATAGACAGACCAAGGGTTCTAAGATCGTGACATCAGATCCTGGAAGAATCTGAAGAAGTTGCGTTTCAACGACTGACTCCGACAGCGTCCCGATCCGCTGGTGGCTGGGGCGATTTTCATGGGTCCGACAATCTCTCCATCACCCAGCTCGGGGAATTTCTCGTCATGGAGGCGTGGAAGCTTGATCTGTTCGCACGGGTCGCACTGGGACTCGATGAGGTGTAGACGATGTCCTTCGGTGACCTCTAGCTGGGAAAGCATCATCTCGTGGTGGTGTTTCCATTCACTATTAACACAATCCCACTTCTCCTCCGTCAACTTGTAGATTGTGGATGTGATCCCGTAATGCTCGCCCGTTCGGACGAGATGCTTGGTGAAATTGCATTGCGCCAAATCCCACTGGGCGCGTAATTGACGAAAAGATTCGAGATCGTACACCTCGGGCACGTACGGCTCCGGTTGAATCGTAAAGTTGGCATGACCGAGCTTGTTCGCCCACTCGTCGTTCGGGTCTGATAAAAGATAGGGGGGTGCATCCACCGACGCTGGTCGTACCGTGCTCGCGCGCGGACGATTGAATGACGAAATGGATGGCCTGGTAGACAGCGGAGGCGACGGTAGGCTGGCCAACCGCGAGTCCCGGGATGCTGCACCGTCACAAGCATCCTCCGACATGTCCGCCACGGACGGCGATTGCAAAGGGGAGTGGACTCGGGATGTCACGGGATACGTTGGCTGGTCGCCCATGAACGGAGGTAGCAGGGGAGTGGTCGCTTTGGGGCTCGCGTCATCGTTATCCTGGCTGTGACGATTTGCTTTTGCGATATCGATGGGCAAGGCCCCGGACTCACTAAGTCGCTCCTCAAAGATTGTCCTGGCGGGTGAAGGTGGCACGGTAACGGAATTGACGCGACTGACGGGGACGATGGTGGGACCGATTAGGATAGAGGATGTGGAATTGGTGCGAGACCGCATCGAGAAGGCATCCAAAGCATCGAAGCCATCGGAGCCCTGTCTGGACTTCCAGCGGTTCGAAATGGTCGATATGCGTGAACCGATCCGCGAGAGACCCTTGGCGGAGACACTATCCGAGCGTCTCTTTTTGGGTGAATGAGGGATGTCCATGCCGGCATCCGTGAGATCGTACTCGTCCGAGTAATCGACTGAAGCAAAGTACGGGCCCTCAAACTCGGACAGATCTTGATCGAAGTGTTCTGTATTGGTCAATACAATTGTATAAGTACAATCGGAGAAAAGACTCGAGAACCGGGGGGCTGGGAGCAAGGGCAACAACATACGGAAATAATCCTCCTCGAGATCCCTAGCTGGGGCCCCACAGGATTCTTCCTTTACTCCTGTCAAGGGATTCTTGGACGCGATCTCCATCGAGTTATTATGACCCGGCGAGGAGACCAAAGAGGACACGGAGCTCGAAAAGCGAGTATGTCCTTTGGCAGAGAAGAGGGAGACGGTGGGAGAGACCGGCGTCGACGAAGTATTAGTCAACGGTGACTGCGGTGGTTGTCGGTATGAGTCTACCATGACTTCGGAACTATCCCGCCCTTTGGTGTCTATAAGTTGGGAAAGTTTCAACATGGTGCACGATTCCAGAAATGACGTGTTCTTGTAGAAGAAGTTTTTGGGGACCAGAATAGTGAGGCTTCCTTTTCACGTGCAGAGAGTGGACGTGAGGAGGAAGCAATGCGAAACGCAGGGAGGGGAAATGGTTCGAGTTCAATTAGGAAGAAGACGCATTGTCCATTGGTTTTCTTCCAGAATGAACTTTTTAATTATTGAGATTTCAGGCAGCAGAGAGAAGAAAAAAAAAAAAAAAAAAGAGTTGACAGAAATCACAGCTGAATGGATTAAAGCGTCAACCGAATGACTCTTGATTGTTTACAAGCCGGTTGGAAAAAAAACGTGGCGTGGCGGTGAATCGATATCCAGAAAGGATGAATGACAGACGCCTGAAGTAAAGACCCAGGGTTTGAGTCAGGTCGAAGATGTGCTTCAAACGAACCGGTCAGCGCAAGAAAAGAATCCGCAGGCGGTTGGACGAGACAGGCTGATCGCAGGCGGTAGGGCAGGCAAGATGAAAGACGTGGAGCACGTCAGTGGATGCCGAACAGCTGGCGGGGTGTTCGTGAGGCCCAAAGCCAGAGAGCGCAGGCACTAAGTTGACAGCTCAGTGCGCGCTGCAGTCAATCAGAACCCGTTTGGCTGGAAGCCGAGCGATGCAACAACGATCTCGAGGTAGTTAGTAAAGGTAAGGGAAGCCACGGAATCGACGGGCCGTGAGTCAATTCAGAGAGGCAAGTATACTAAAACAGCAAGTCAAGTCAAAAGCTTGGACGAGCTGAGGGAAGAGAAAGATGTTGGAAATGGCACAAGAAAAGAGAAGGGGGGGGGAAAAAAGAGAGAGGGCAACACAAGAGGTAACCCGAGGCAGAAGAGATGAGAAGGTATAAGATCCAAATGATCTGAAGGAATCACGAATTCCTCATTGAATGCTCTCCTAAGACGACAAGAATAGCTATCAAATCACAAACCCTGTTCAGAGGCGAATCTCCTCCGATCGCCCAATGAAAATTCTGGGAGAAAAGCAACATTTGATATCCAACACTTGGGGGTCTTTTTTTTTTTTTTTTTTCCGCCCTCTGTTGGAATTTTTTATTATTTATTATTTATTTAATTTATTTTTTCTTTGGTTTTGTTTCTCTCACATTTCTTCCCCTCACATTCTGTTTTTAGTCCATGTCAAGGATCATTACTTCTTTAGTTTGGTTTTATCTTTTTTCTTTTTTATTCTACTTCTTTGAATTTATTTACCAAACTGACAGCCCCCAACCTCAGGCAAGTATGTTGTTTTCCTTTGCATGCCACCAAGAGATATGGAGGATCGTCCAAAATTTGCCCAGTTTAGTTGGCTCCGTTCAGTTCCGTGGGAGTTACAGTGGTTCCGTTCGAGACCTTGCCACGGTTCTTCCCTCTCTTTCTCTCTTTCTTTTTACCTTTTTCTTTTTTGCTATGTTTCTTTGATTTTCGACCGGATAAAGGACGCGGTAGATATGTAATAGCCACCACGATTTCCGATCAGAAAAGAAAAAGGTTTAGATCTGATCAAAGAAGGGAAATTTTTATACTTTAGAAAAGGAACCGATTCCCGTCTACCCGCGAGATCCAACGGCTTCCCACCGTCATTGCCCCCCAAAATTTCAAGCGAGAGGGGGACCCAGTGACGAACTAATTGTAGGGTAAATACTAAAGAAGAACAAAGACCGTTGTCTAGACTCCGGCGGACCTCGACTGGTCGAGCACAGGACCCCATCGGATTGACATAGCTCCAGCGGGCTGGTGGATTCCTTCTAACGCCGTGCGACCGTCATCGTCATTTTACTTGGACGAAAGTACCATGACCTATCAGTTCCATCGGCCAAGTCCCGAGACCAGGGTGGTTGGACGAAGGCGCTCTCATATTTCTCAGACAGGATAATAATGATGCATAACGTACGGAGTATATATGTACGTTCGTGATGTTGCCAGCTCCAAAATCTGGTGTTAGTTATCCAGGGTATCCTGTATGCACGTACTTTTCAATGTATGTACTCCCTTCTCCAGCGGACGGAGGTGTGCCATATCCAATGTGTCGAATAGAGTATCACCGACGGAGAATGTCCTCCACACCTGCCATCTCAGGTAATCATGTCTAGTACTGTCAGTCGCGATGGGTCAGGTCCCACGAGAAGCCTGGTTACTTGGTGACGCATCGCGCTCAGAGGCCCTTGAGGCTTGTGGTGCCGACGTCAGGCCCACATGGTCGGAGCCAGCAGAAGGGAACCTTCAAAATCTGGTTCAGTTCTCGTGGGCTCGAACTCATTGCCATGGGTTGCCGGAACGAGAAACCCACCCGACAAACTTTCACAAACCCTAAGAAAGAGTTCCAGCTGGGCCGGTCTTTGGTTTCGATGTGCTTGGCAACTGGTGCCAGCCTTCTAGAAAGCCGATTCCCCGAACTCGGGCTTGGAAAGCTTTTCCATGACAAACCTAGATAAGTGAGCTTGGTAATCACTTTCCAGCTGAGTCCGTGGATACATCGACTCGATTTATCCATCGCAACAATCGTCTGTGTACAAGGAGTACGGAGTACTCCGTACATATGTGAAGATCATCGCCTCGCGTTCGGCAATTGATAAAACATATTCTGATCTACCGTATTGATCCTAGTTTGTAGCAAGGGACGAGGCATTGACTCTTCAATTCATTGGCGCTCGTCCGCTCAATTCGGTCACGATTGCGCAATATCAGAGGCCGTGTTGACGGCGAACTGTACGGAGTCTAGTGGTCCCCAAACAGGAATCAATCCACCGGGACTGTGTATCTTCTCCGGGATGCACGTGACATGCGCTGGACCCTCGGAACAGAAACCCCAATTCACTTGCGCCATTTACGTAGAACTTGAGATAACATCGTCATTGTTCCACTTTCAGTCAAACCCATCGGGTAATCATACTTACTGGACAGGCAATATCCCGCCTACCCAAAGACATCCTCCATGAAGTCTATCTACTCGCTTGTGCTGTGCACTGCGCTCACGGCGGCTTCTCCGCACCCCGCATTTCCACAATCACCTCTGGGTGTGCCGACAACATCGTCACCATCAACAGGGACGTTCAATTCCGCCGAGGAAGTGATCAATGCCTCGCCCTTCCTGTCTTTTCACCGAGATATTGTGCAGATTGAATCTATCTCTAGCAACGAGCACAATGTCGGGGAGTTCATCGCCGATTTTCTCCGCGCCCGCAACTTCACCGTCATTGAGCAGGCAGTAACTTCGTCTTCTCAAAGAGAAAACCAAGAGCGTTTTAACGTCTTTGCCTACCCGTCGTCTAATACCCCGGAAATCCTCATTACCAGTCACATCGACACTGTCCCACCATTTATCCCGTACTCCTTGGACACCGACTCGACCACGGATAATGACCCGTCCACGATCCGTATCTCCGGTCGCGGCTCCGTTGACGCCAAAGGCAGCGTCGCAGCCCAAATCTTCGCTGCTCTCGATGTTCTTGAGCAGAATCCCAGTGCGCCCTTGGGTCTGCTCTTCGTCGTTGGCGAAGAAACCGGTGGAGATGGCATGAGAGCGTTCTCGGAATCCTCACTCAATCCAGCTCCCTCCGCCTTCCACACTGTGATCTTCGGCGAACCCACCGAACTCGCCCTCGTGTCCGGCCACAAGGGGATGCTGGGCTTCGAGATCGTCGCTAAAGGCCACGCTGCCCACTCCGGATACCCCTGGCTCGGCCGCAGCGCCATCTCCGCCGTCCTCCCGGCCCTCTCCCGCGTCGACCAGCTGGGCAACATCCCTGCCGACAAGGGCGGTCTTCCTTCCAGCCCGAAGTATGGCAACACGACCGTGAACATCGGCCGAGTAGACGCTGGTGTCGCTGCCAACGTCGTCCCGGCCACTGCTCGCGCTGACGTTGCCGTGCGTCTGGCCGCGGGCACCCCTGACGAGGCACGGGATATCGTTCGACGGGCCGTGCGCGATGCGACGGATGGTAACCCCGATGTGTACGCGGAGTTTAATACCCGCTCCGAAGGATATCCCCCTCAGGACTTGGATACAGACGTTGATGGCTTCGACATCACGACGGTAAACTACGGCACCGATGTGCCGAATCTGCAGATCCATGAGCGCGAGGACGGCCCCGTTCGTCGCTACCTCTATGGTCCCGGTAGTATCCATGTTGCCCATGGTGATAATGAAGCTATAACTGTTGGGGATCTGCAGGAGGCTGTTCGCGGATATCGGAAGTTGATCGAGGCGGCTTTGCAGCGTCGTTAGGCTTGATACTCTCTGTCTGCGTGTGATGTTATATACCCATGCATCTCATATATAAGTATCCTTAGAGTCAGAGCATCTATGCCCTGGTTGCTTCTGTTTTACGAACCCTATCAACGACGGAGATTGATTACAATCTAATATCCCCAAGGAATCTCATCTACTATCAAAAGTTACAAGCGTTAGGCCCATAGCAAGAGATTTAGAAACGAATACCAGTTCAAGGTATATATAGCATACCAATCCAACGCTAAAGTACTCCAACCAAAGACTATCCGAGTAGTACCCAAATAGCTGCATTAAAACAGCGATTTCTACATCTCGCTCAGGGAGCTTGCTCTTGCTCCTGCGGTGCCGACTTCGGCACCGATTCAGATTCGCTACTCTTCCGCTCCCATCCCGTCTTCAGCTCTCCCCCTAACTTGAACCGGGGGAATGGGTGCGCCTCAGTGTTGAAGACGTTTTCCTCGAGTGGAATGAAGTCGCGATCCGAGAAGAGTAAATAGAAGTACTTAAGGGTTTCTGCCATCCAGAAACTTTCCATGTTGTCTCTGCGGGTGGGCGGGATGACATCGACGTTGTTTAGAGAGGTGAAGCTGATGATTTGCGGCCGGCTTGGTTCGGCTGGTTTATCGGACGTGGGATCGGCGTGAGTGTTGTCGTGTTCGACGATAGCGGTGTGTCGGACGAATGATTTGAACATCTCCCAGCCCCAGTGACGATAGGTTTCGTCGCCGGTGATTCGGTACATGTAGAACAGGGATTCGAGGGTCTCGGGACGTTGGAGGTTGTGTCGGTCTTGCATGTGGATGTCGAGGTCGTTTTCCCAGTTTAATGTTTTATCGTCTAACGGGTAGAGCGGCTTAGACTTCAGGGGAAGGTCTTCTTGTTCAGATTTTCGGTTGCCGGTGGTTAGAGTGGACTCTGGGTACATATCTTGCATCATGACTGCGGGATTGTCCAGTTTAAAGTAGGTGATTTCAGCCGCAAGACCAGTCTTTGTGGCGAGGTAGGTCGCCCAGCAGGTTTTCATCAGCTCTTTGGCGAGGAGGATCTCCTCGTCATGCCGTTGACTCCAATAGGGTGACTTTTTCGCTTGCGATAGCGGTATCCCCCCAGTAGCGCCGAGCGCAATCGTTCCGGGTAAGAAGCAGACAAGGTGATCCATCTTGGGCGAGAGCTTTCCCTCCAGGCCCTCGGGCCGTTCTCCCACAATCGCCAACTGGGCGCGCTTTGTATAGGCAACCAAGTGTTTGCGGATGCCAATCAGCGCTTCGTCCCACATCTCCTTGTAGACCGGCTCCTGTTCCGATGTTTGGAGATACTGCTTGATGAGATATTCTGGCAAAGTAGATGCGTCAGTTATCGGACAATGAAGGAGGAATTACAAGGAAAGACTGTACCATAGTAGGAATCGCCTCTACTACCGAGGCGGATGTTCTTCCCTCTGAACTTGCCGGTGTCCGGGTAGATATAGATGGGAACCAGACCGTCCTCCATTTTCGACCTATCCACCACTTCCATTACCTTCTCCGCCATCCGCCAGTATTCTGCTTCCCCGGTTAACTTAGCCAAATACTTGAACTCCAGCTGCACAGTCGTCGCTTCGGCTGTAGAAGAAGCGCCATTATCCGAATGTGCCGGTATCCCCTCCGACTTTTTGAGATTGATGCTGGCGAAGGGTACCCCAGAGCTTGACTCGAACGCTCCTGATAGCCGCTCTGCGAGGTCAGTCGCTTTCTCAATATACAAGTCCTCGTCGCCCGAGATTGGCGCCAGATCTGTATAGGTGGTGGAAAGGTAATGTGCTGACAAGAGACCGCCTAACATGCGAATGGTGGTTTCGAATGTGCTGACATCATGGTCCTGATTGTATTGTAGTGAATGCTGAATCCAGTCACGGGCATGCTGGACCCGTGACGTGAGGTTCATCATTATCATCGTGTCAAGCGCGTCAACGATTATCCATCCCAATCCACCTTCGACCATGTTTTTGCCATCCTTAGCAACTGGACGATACTGGTCCAGCCCTGTCCAACATTAGAATATTGTTATGGTTGCATCTAGAGCGACACCTGAGAACATACCCCATCCATTCTTCGCGTAGTCATCCCAACTAACAATGAATGCATCCCTGACCTTCTCTCGCCTGGCTGCCCAGTCGATACCCTTTAGTTCTTCGCCATTGTAGGCTGGTTCCTTGTCCAAGCTCTGCACCCAAGCCCAGAGCTCTTCTCCTTTCTGCGACTCTGACGTCTTTATCTCCGGCTTGCCCCAGCTACCAGACATATAATACCACAGCGAGACTAGAAAGAATAGACAAAGTCCGCCGTAGAGAACCCTCCTCTGCCTAACTTTTGGGCCCGTGCGCCGAGGCGCAAAGTAGGGCTTATCTTTGTACATGGGAAGTGTACGACCGTCGCCGAAGAATGTGGTCAGATTGTTAGATACCCCAGCGGACTGCGAAAGTCCGTATCCACCTAGCTTAGGTCCGGGGCTGCGACTCGCACGCCAGGAGTTGTTCTCGAGGGGTGGTTGGGGAGAAAGCGACGGGTTTCTGGGAGGGTAGTGGAACGACATAGCCGTGGGCCCTTGTGTCACTTTGTTCTAGCTCGTGTAGGATAGAGGTGGCCTTCGCGGAACCCACTCGCTATAGCGAAGAAAGTGAACAGTCAATCGGCATAGGCGCTAGCTTGTCCTTCAACTTCGCGAGGCACGAATAATTGTCTATTTCCTCTGTCCACCGATCGGTGTCAACTCTTGAACAAGGTACAACTATCTATAGGGCAAATTGGTGACGGGAGAATAATTCCTACATAGATGGGGGAGGAAACGTTAGAAATATTGCTTACAACCATGGTTCACATAGCAGTTGCACAGAGTAATAATGACAGGTTGAAGCTAGGTGTCAACAACTAACCAAGCGTGCATTGATTGCCTAATGCAACCCGTTTTGTGGAGCTTTACAATGCGTTACTCATGAGAAAGGACAAAAGATAAATAGATTCATGAGGTGCGCAGCACGAGGGTCGGGATTTGGGGCTGCTTGGAGTTGCGGGTTAGACAATTATTGCAATGGGGGATTCATTCTGGGATTTTCAAACTATAAGAGTAAGAGGGCACGCATGAAATAAGTGGAGACCGCTGGTGAATGCTGCGATTCTGCCAATGAAATGCCTTGTCCCAAGCAAGGTACGTAACTATACTACGAGTAAGAATTATAATTCGGGGAATCGCTGTCGCCCTTCACTCTTGATCCTTCGTGTATACCTTCTGATCGTGAACCATAGGCGTCTGTCCATATACTCTATTATGAGAAAAGAACGACCTACATAAGTACTCCTCCAAGTACGTCTCCAAGATCCTCCCATATGCAGAGTGGAGCCAAATGGACCCTTTGACGGCGGAAGTTTGTCTTTCTTGGCTCTCATACTTTGGCCACCTGGCGATTACCCAGCTTTTCTTTTGCAAGACATCTACCTACAGTAGGTGTGGGTAGTTCAAGAGCATTTCTGATATACCACTGTATTAAACGGTATTGGTAGTTTGTTCTCAAAGTAGTATCTTCCTCCCCATCCGCGATCGGGGATACGATCTGCGGTGGCTAGAAAGATATTCGTAATCCTTTTGCCATCCCGGGAATCTTCAACTGATCAACACTCCAGAGGAAGAATAACAAGTGATAAAAGAGAAGGTTTCACCCAAGCTAGTCCTTGCAGTGTTCTTTACCCACTTTGATAATCAACTGCCACTTTCATGGATGGTAAGCGATTTACGACTAAACCAAGTCGTAGATCCAGCAACGAGCGTTATGCGCGCTATCCTACGGGGTGTAATAATCTCTCTTAAATCAAGTAAGCATCGTGAAAAGCTCGTGAAACGGATTGCATATTATCTAAACATGACCGATTTTGTAATGTCATCCTCGGGAAAATCTATGTCACTAAAGCTTCTGGTACTCCAGCTTGCCTTCCAGCTTCTTAGCTTCCGCCACCTTGCGCACCGCCCGGTTGAAGTCATCTTGGTTAATAGCGTCTCGGTAGTCCTTAATGGCAAACAAACCACTGTGCTCATTGTCAGAAACATCAACCGCAAACAAAAGAGTAAGGAATGAAATAACATACGCTTCCGTGACAACATTGCGCAGATCTGCTCCGTTAAGACCGTCGCTCATCTTCACGACGCTCTCAAAGTCTATATCACCCTCGAGTTGGACAGTACTAGAGTGGATCTTCAAGATCTCCAAACGACCAACTTCATTGGGCAGAGGAATCTCAATCTTGCGGTCCAAACGACCCGCTCGCAACAGAGCGGGATCAAGAGTATCAGGTCTGTTCGTAGCCATGATGATCTTCGTCTTTCCAAGGTAATCGAAGCCATCCAATTGGTTAAGAAGCTCCATCAATGTCCGTTGGATTTCACGGTCAGCGGATGTACCCTCAGAGAATCGTCGACCACCAATAGCATCGATTTCATCCATGAAGATAATACAAGGCTCATGCTCCTTGGCGTACCCGAACATCTCTCTTATTAACCGTGCAGATTCACCGATGTACTTGTCGACGATGGCAGACGAGACAACTTCAAATGGTCAGCAAAGGCGTCCTGTATTCCCAATAAACATGGTGCGCTCACCCTTCAAAAAGTTGGTCTCCATAGAGCTTGCCACGGCTCGTGCCAGCAGTGTCTTTCCTGTACCAGGAGGTCCATAAAGGAGGACACCCTTGGGTGGCTTAATACCAACTCGGTGGAAAAGCTCGGGATTTTTGAGCGGCAACTCGATCACTTCTCGTAACTCTCGGATTTGTTCGTTCAAGCCACCAATACCAGCGAAGTTGACTTGTCCCGGGTCCTCCAAAGACATGTTGTATACTAATGGATCAACCTCCCGTGGCAGCATCCTCATGATAGTCAGGGTTGTCATATCGAGAGCGACACGAGTCCCTTGTTTCAGTTTCGACTTATCGACCTTCGAACGGCAACCGACGACATAACGGGGACCGGATGATGCCTTAACAATGACTATGGTTCAAAGTTAGCCCATGTTAAATGTAGATTGGAGCAGTCCACCGTGCATGGCGAGTTATAAGTAGTGTTTTATGTTGGAAACAAAGTATTGATAAACGTACATCTCTCCTCATCCAGCTGCTTCAACACTTCACCGATGATCTGGCCCACACTCTGTAGAGCCTTAATGTTTTCCTCTGAGATATCAAACTCTCTTTGCAAATCCTTGATTCCCATCCGGAGCGATTTGAGCTTGGCCTCCCATTCTCGGAGCTCCAGCAGGCTCTTCTTGTAGTCCTCGAGCGCCTGCTCTCTCTCCGGGTCAGCAGCGCCGTTCATTGTGAGACCTCACAGATGATCCGACGGAAACGATCCAAAAAGAAAATATATAAAATCAGGTGTGAATGGGATGGGAATATATGCGGGAGAGATAGAGATGGCAGAGATGGTAACCGCGGATGGCTCGTTGGGGTATCTGTTCTCAATGCTATCATCAGCTCGGCAAGCTGTAGAGGAGCTTACGGAGCCACCAAACCCATGAGGTCACCTGACCCCAATACTGGACACCCAGGGCAGGTCACATGAAATCGATGCCTGAATGATGTTGCGCAGTATCTATTATCCGGCACGCTAAGGCATCCAGGTGTCAGCGGGTACCACTATTTTCGTCATTACGCAATATGGAAATTTCCAGACAGTCTCCAGTGTCTCCAAGACATTTGAATCAATTGACGTGAACCATTCGGGACAACAGAGCCAAAATCAAATCTAGGGTATCCGGACAAGGGAATAACTTCCAATGGACACCGATAATGATATATTAGTCGTTAACTATCATCCCCTAGACCGACGATTCGTCCATCCTTTCATATGTACATATACACATAGACTAGTATACCTATCAAGTCGACTCCGGTTCTAACCAAGGCATAGTATACATAAAATGGTCTACTACCAAGGTACCCCAGAAACAAGAATGTGAATCTCTTAGTAACTATGGAGGGCAAGCATTAATTTACCCGCTTTACCCCGAGGGAATGCGGAAGATCTCGCGGCAGGGTTGACACAGTTGACAGAGAGCTCAGCCAGCGAGAGTCACAGAAGACTGATGAGCCCCACCATTTCATTGGAAAGATTCGGGAGGACGAGGTCGAGAGCTTTTGCCGGGGTAGAGGACGAGGATGGTACAAGAACTAGACCTTTCCAACTTTAATTGTTGACACCTATTTAATTCTCTCCTTCTTCTTTATTTTATTTTTCATTTCTCCAACGACGACTGTCTCATTACTAGTCTACTAGTAACTCTGTCTTATCGTCATCTCCCATAGGTGAGTTTGGTTGTTTTGTTTCCACTGAGATCATGACCTCCTCCTACCCCACCATCCCACTATTTTTGTTACGGTAGCCATGACCCCTCCATGGCAAAGAGAGAGGAGGACGAGGACGACCAGGAAACTGTGTCTCGCCGTCATACCACAATCGTGTTATCCTGATTGACATCTTCTTAAATATCGTTGTAACTGTTCCTGACTCTCGGTCAACTGAAATTGGATCTCCCCACCACTGCCTCTACCTTGTACTCCGTGACTGAACCATCCGATCATTCTTTTTGGGTCGTCGGTGAACACAACCCCCGCTGCTAGTCTCCTTCCAACACCGATCCAGAATTGTTTTGATTTTCCATTCCCTTCGTTTATATCTGTCGTCTCTCCTCCCTTTCCGTCTCTTTTCTTCCGTCCTCCAAGTTAGTCGACTGACCAATTCCGCAGCTCGTCAAAATGCCTATCACCAAGATCCACGCCCGCTCTGTTTACGACTCCCGCGGTAACCCTACCGTTGAGGTGGACGTTGTCACCGAGACTGGTTTGCACCGCGCTATCGTTCCCTCTGGTGCTTCCACTGGTTAGTGACCCGCATTATGTACTCCCTCGTCCTCGTTCTATCATGCTGACGATCAAACACTAGGTCAGCACGAGGCCCACGAGCTCCGTGACGGTGACAAGACCCACTGGGGTGGAAAGGGTATGTATTAGATGCTCCCCAAATGCTTGTCTGGTGCAACGGAGGCTGATTGTACCGACGGAGAACAGGTGTTCTCAAGGCTGTCGAGAACGTCAATAAGACCATTGCCCCCGCCGTCATCGAGGAGAACCTTGATGTCAAGGACCAGTCCAAGGTCGATGAGTTCCTCAAAAAGCTTGATGGATCTGCTAACAAGTCTAACCTCGGTGCTAACGCCATCCTCGGTGTCAGCTTGGCCATTGCCAAGGCTGGTGCTGCTGAGAAGGGTGTCCCTCTCTATGCTCACATCTCCGACCTTGCTGGTACTAAGAAGCCCTATGTGCTTCCTGTCCCCTTCCAGAACGTCCTGAACGGTGGCTCTCACGCTGGTGGCCGTCTGGCTTTCCAGGAGTTCATGATTGTTCCTTCGTAAGTACCCGGGCCCAGGTCACGTGTCATAATCCCCTGCAGCTATACTAACATGGCTGATAGCGCTGCCCCCTCTTTCTCCGAGGCTCTTCGCCAGGGTGCTGAGGTCTACCAGAAGCTCAAGACTCTCGCCAAGAAGAAGTACGGCCAGTCTGCTGGCAATGTTGGTGACGAGGGTGGTGTTGCTCCCGATATCCAGACTGCTGAGGAGGCACTTGACCTCATCACCGAGGCCATTGAGCAAGCCGGTTACACTGGCAAGATGAAGATTGCCATGGACGTTGCTTCCAGCGAATTCTACAAGGCTGATGTCAAGAAGTACGACCTTGACTTCAAGAACCCCGACAGCGACTCCTCCAAGTGGCTCACCTACGAGCAACTGGCCGACCTTTACAAGACTCTTGCCAGCAAGTACCCCATTGTCAGCATTGAGGACCCCTTCGCTGAGGATGACTGGGAGGCCTGGAGCTACTTCTACAAGACTTCTGACTTCCAGATTGTTGGGTATGTAATCCTCTTCCATTTAGTGTCATATTCGAACTGAATTAACACGATCTCCACAGTGATGACTTGACCGTCACCAACCCCCTGCGTATCAAGAAGGCCATCGAGACCAAGGCTTGCAACGCCCTTCTGCTCAAGGTCAACCAGATCGGTACTCTTACCGAGTCCATCCAGGCTGCCAAGGACTCCTACGCCGACAACTGGGGTGTCATGGTTTCCCACCGTTCCGGTGAGACTGAGGATGTCACCATTGCCGATATCGCTGTCGGTCTCCGCTCTGGCCAGATCAAGACCGGTGCTCCTGCCCGCTCTGAGCGTCTGGCCAAGCTGAACCAGATCCTCCGTATCGAGGAGGAGCTGGGCAACAACGCCATCTATGCTGGCGAAAAGTTCCGCACTTCTGTCAACCTGTAAATGAACCGTATGATTATATGACGTCTACCAGCCAACCTGACACATTATCGAAAGATGGTTGGACTCGGGACCACACTGCATACCCGGGTTCCCGCTACTTGCAACCTCTGAGCTGCACAAAGCACTACAGATGATATTCTCTTAAGATTTATGATGACGATTCGATTAGGCCAGATATAGTGGCAGTAATGCAATAAAAGTGCCAAAAAAAGTCCCTGCCCATGTAGACCGTCGCTAGTAGCTATAGTCTCCCAATATACTTCGTAGATATTTACTTTATAATGTATAATGATGTTGACTCCTAATGAATGGGCGTGAATGGTAAGGGTACACGTGACCCCGCTAGCCCCACCACCAGATTGTTTTATCGTGAAGTTATTGAGGGACGGCTCACTCGCCCACATCAAATTCGCCTTCTGGTTATTGATTCACCCACGACGACCCTCTTGTTGGGATACACGGCTTACTCACTCTGTTATTGAGTCATTAGAAGCTTGAAGCTTTTACCGCTTTATACACTCTTGACTAGTCATGGCGCCCGAACGGTGGGGTAAGAAGATCTGAAATTTGTGGCCTTCCGCATATAGTCTGCTTTCTTTACAACGGCACTTTACTGACAGTTCCTACTTTTCTCTCACAGACGATGAGGAGGACAGTGTCTCCCCTCCTCCTGTGGCTCCTCGTCGCAGATTCGACGATGAAGAAGAAGATGAGGTGGGTTAATCTTTCTTTTTTGCTATGTACCCTACTATATATGGCACATATGACCATCGCCCGGAGACACAATTTGCTAATTAGCTGGGATACTCAACAGGTCCTCGACTCCTGGGACGCCGCTGAAGACTCCGAAGTAGAGCGGGAAAAGGCAGCCAAAGCGGCCGAAGCCAAGGCTAAGGCCGACGCCGAAGCTGCCGCAAAGAAGAAGAGCAAGTCGCAGCGTATACAGGAACACAAGGAGGAGCGCAAAAAGAAGGCCGAAGAGGAGGATTCCGACAGCGAGGAGGAGGACGATGCCGACAAGAGAGCCCGTCTGCGCCGCGCCCAGAAGGATGCCGATCTCAAGCACGCTGAAGATCTGTTCGGTGATATCGACCTCAACCGGA
Source organism: Aspergillus flavus (assembly GCF_009017415.1). Lineage (NCBI taxonomy): Eukaryota > Fungi > Ascomycota > Eurotiomycetes > Eurotiales > Aspergillaceae > Aspergillus > Aspergillus flavus. The sequence continues at coordinate 2,285,464 of NC_092409.1, read as the reverse complement.
ACCGCGGCGCCCCCAAGGCTATCGTTATTAGTGACTCGGCCGACCCGACGCAGGCCGTCGATCTTTCTGCCATGCCTTTATTCAAGCCTACCACTAAGGAGCAGTTCGCTCGTTTGACTTCCACCCTTATCCCGCTCCTGACTCCCCATTCGAAGAAGCCTCACTATTCCCTGTGGGCGCAGGAGTTTGCTAAGCAGCTTGTTAAGGAGCTGAACAGCGCAGATGTCAAGAAGATCGCTAGTGCTATGACTACTATGAGCAACGAGAAGATGAGAGAGGAGCGCGCCGCTGACAAGGGCAGCAAGAAGAGCAAGGCGGCCAAGACGAAGGTGTCACTGGTTACTTCCAGAGATAACAAGCTTGATGCTGATTATGACAATGGTGATGATGGATTGGGTGATGACGATTTCATGTGATTGATCATTTCATCTCATTTCTTTATTGCTTCTTTTTGTGCCCCCATAGTCGCCAGTCCCCTGTCAGTATGACATGATTCCTGCCAACTCTTGTATATCCGCCCTTAAAGAGTTCCTTCGCATCCTTTCTCTTCTTTCTCTTCCTTGCCTCCTCGCTTCTGGTAGTATATATTAATACGATAGAGACGTGTTTTACTCGCCCTGCCCTAGAATGTTATTTTTTGGTCAAGTCGAGCGACACAAAGTTGAAGATGGATAGAGGAAACTTTTCACACAGATAGAATTTGGAAATCATTCCTAACATGGGAGTTTATAGATCTCTCGCTAAAGAAACCGGTATTCAACTAGCTTTCATCCAACACACTGAGCCTATACCTTGTAGATTAGGTGTTTTGCATGTTTTCCAGCAAATAATTATTGGGCGGAATCTTTACCGACATGTATTAGAGAACAAGAGCAAAGGGAAAGTCTATGGGAAACAGACTGACTCTGCGATGAAAGCGATCACTAAACCACAAGTGTGCATGGTATTTCTAAAAATGGAACCATCGAATTAAAAAAGACGGGGGGTATGTTTCATCCTTCAAGGCGTCGACTCTATAAAGTCGCACGTCTTTGTGTAGAACGACTACTAAGTTTAAATTCAAATATTCGCGGGGTTTATGGGACGATGTACGAGAAAACAGTAGAGAGATAACGCGGGCAAGCAAGCACAAAGTAAATAGAAGGGGGAAGGGGTGAAATAACACATTGTATCTTGCTCTGGGGGTGGGAATAGAAACAGTAAAGAGAGATAAATTCCGCTCAGCCCCTTTTCTTCGCTCTCCAAATATCAAACTCCGCCGGCCGACCCACACGATCCCGAACAAGTGGAAGATACGTGCCGGTCCAAACCAGTCACGCAGCTAAAACAGACCATCGTAAACACTTCCAGGGAGAATCCGAACCCTCTCCAAATAGGCGCCGAGCGCACAACGCTGTTTTTGATACAAAAAGAAAACGTCCAATTTGTCGCTTTAAGACTCAGGGGCGGCAGGCTTGGATTCCTCACCCTTGTCCTCGGGGGCAGGGGCAGACTCCTCTTCAGGCTTGTCTTCCTTAGAAGCAGCACCCTCGGGCTCCTGGCCATCGGAAGAAGTCCAAAGGGTAAGGTTGTCACGCAGGAGCTGCATGATAAGGGTGCTGTCACGGTAGCTTTCCTCCGAGAGCGAATCAAGCTCGGCGATGGCATCATCGAAAGCCTGCTTGGCAAGGTGGCAGGCACGATCGGGAGAGTTCAGGATCTCGTAGTAGAACACGGAGAAGTTCAAGGCAAGACCCAAGCGGATGGGGTGAGTGGGGGTGAGATCAGTCTGGGCAACGTCGGTGGCGTTCTAGTCCAGATTGTAAGTGGGAGCTTCAGTACGAGAGAACCGTCGAGCATACCTTGTAGGCCTCGTGGGCAGCAGTAGCAGCAACCTTACGCTTGTTGCCAGAAGCAAATTCAGCAAGATAACGGTGGTAGTCGCCCTTCCTATTCATCGAATTTGATTAACCGCATCATTCATGGAGCGTTCCCGAAACCAACGGGCTTACATCTTGTAGTAAAAAACCTTGGACTCGCCAGTCTCGGCCTTGGGAATGAGGGACTCGTCCAGAACGTCAAGAACATCCTGGCAGACCTTCTCCAGCTCGGTTTCGATCTTCTGTCGGTAGTCACGGATGATCGAGACGTGTTGCTCAGAGCCCTTGGACTCCTCCTTCTGTTCAATGGAGGAGATGATACGCCAGGAAGCACGGCGGGTGCCGACCACGTTCTTGTAGGCAACGGAAAGAAGGTTACGCTCATCGACGGTAAGCTCGCCTCCAATCTAATGCGGGGTCAGCAAGGCAAGAAAAGGGGTGCGGGGGAAGCGATCTCAGGGGTGTAAAGCGGAATCGATACATACGTTGGCAACTTCCTGTTAGATCATTAGCGATCGCGTCTTAGATGATTGATACAACAGGCGTTATAGTAAGCTGCTACTCACCTTCATGTACGTGACCATCTCTGTAAAGTGAGGGAATTAGCACACAGGGTACAGAGGTCCAACTAGGGCCACCTAAGGGATCTTACCATCGTAGCGCTCAGCCTGCTCGCAAAGGCGGGCGAGGAATGTCTTGCTGGAGAAAGGGGGTTAGTATCTCTGTTATCTGTTGTTGATTGAGTCGGTCTGGACCCTTACTTCTCACGCTGTTCATGAAGAAATATTGTTAGTATTGTTTTACATTATTGCAAAGAAAATGTAGAAGACCATGGGGAGTCTCCAAGAGTGAGATGCATGTATCAACACGTCCAGCCGCTATCACAGCAACGCGAGGGCAGACAACAATAGAAGAGGAGGGGTCAGGCTGGAACAACATACCTCAGAAGTCATGCTGGAAGATAGGGTACAGATAGGAAGATTACAAGACAGAGTACGGTGGTGGAAAGGAGTTGATAGGAGAAGAGAAAAGAGGTGTGGGGAAAGAAGAGGACAAAAAGACAACACAGATGGAATGGGGATGTGGAATTCACTAGAGGTTTGACAGATGCGATCCTCAAGCAACAGATGATGAACCGGTGAGGTGACGGCCTGCCAGCTTTAGCGAGAGGCGGGCGCGGCCTATTGTTTGTGATGTTTGGCCGGAGGGTGCCCCCAGGCGCGCCTGAGGCAAGCATGGCCCAACAGGGACTATGCTGCCTGAGGCATAAAAGCCTCATTATTCCTTAACTGGACTGCGCGATGGCGCATCCGCTTACTATCCATCTACTTGATTACCTGAAATGTGATGTCAGATCAGACCGATCCAGCTGCTCTAGCATGAGTTGCTTCAATTCATTCGGCATTATAGTCCGCTCCACCTCTTTGGGATGGATGTGTATGTATGTACCGTTAACAATGGCCTTGACAACTATCAAAGTGAACCTCTTGTATGTGTGCAAAGATCAATTGCTGAGACTGAAGAATGTACTGACTGCATTTCTCGATAAGTCTTATCAGTAAAATGAATTGATGATTGTTGGGCTGTGTCTATATACCTTTTCAATTGTACATATATTCAACACTTCTTCTAGGCAATCGATGCTCGACATATTAGGCATAGAAGCAGTTCAATTGGCAAGGGTAACCAATGGTGATAGTTGAATAAGCAAGCTCAGAAACAGAAAATAGGGAGGGGCTAAAATGAAGTCCAATCTATGATATGCCATGCGGTTGTCGTACCTAAGGATATTAGTTACTAATCTTTGGAAGGTGGCAAGACATCAGGGAGTTCTCCGGAGACGAGTCCGTCCCCTGAGATAGGTCAGAAAAGGACCTAGCAACGTAATATCACTCTACGCAGTACCACCCACATAGCCATACATCGTCCTCCAGAGTCTGCAGTGATTTACCATTTAGTACGCATACTCTAGCACAGGGCATGGACCCCATCTACCCTCTAAGAGACATGGTTCCAGGACCAAGCATGGGTCTTGGGGCAAGGCATCAACATTTCTGAATGTGGAGATCGGCCCGATGCAATACACGTATTTTACAGCGGTATTGTACCGTACGTGGATACATACTTCGCCCTCCGCACGTCTAGGCTATTTCTGATATAACTTTTGGATCCAGTCGAAGAATGAGATTCGCATGCGTAACTATGAAGTTCCTAGTATGTTAACTTTTCTGGTGGGAAGCGATGACAAGCAAATTGACACAGCAAAGTAGCGGTCATGCTGGGCCACCCGCCATATGTGGTTATCTTACCGTTCAGCCCTGTAGGCTTATTTTGGTCCACTACCGACCATTGAACAGTCTTTGCGGCGGCGAAACGGGACCAATGGATCCAAAGACCCATGGCAGCAGACCGCAAAAGAACACGTTTGAATACAGGGACACCGATAAATTATCATCGACTCCAGGTACTTATCCACTCTCTCGGCTTCAAAACGCACCTTAACCCGGAGGCCAATTTCCAGGTTATTTCTTTTTCCCCCCTAGTCCTATCACCTTCGTTATAACTATAACAATTATTATTATCTCGACTAAACGGTGTTGTTATCTGTCAAAGGCGGGAAAAAGAATTAAAAAAAATAAAAGGTTGCCAATTTCTTCTCCGCAATACACTTCGGAGCACGGCTATCTTTCCCTCCCTTCTTCTAGATTCTTCCCGATAGTACCTTACCAGTACTCGTTTCGTTACCAATCATCCGGCCACTTGGCGTTCATGTCTTGATCTCTAGCATTTGCGGACTTTTCTCCAGACCCTTCTCCTCTCTTTTCCCTCTTCCCCTTGCTCCCAACCCTAGTCAAATCCTTGACGGTTGTGGTTCATCATGGAGCATTCCTACCTCTATTCCCCAAAAGAGGTGCTGGAGCACTTCAGTGTTTCAGAGCACTCGGGTCTATCGCAAGAACAGGCATTGAAATCCAGGCAAAAACATGGACCGAATGGTTAGTCGTACAGATCTAACATTTGAATGAAAGCACAAACTGACTCGATCTCATCCATCATGTAGCGCTCGCGGAAGACCCTCCCACCCCCCTTTGGGAGCTCATCCTGGAACAATTCAAAGATCAACTGGTCCTCATTCTTTTAGGCTCGGCTGCGCTGTCTTTTGTCTTGGCTCTCTTTGAAGAAGGAGACGATTGGACTGCCTTTGTTGACCCGATTGTGGTAAGTCCTGAACATATTTAGTTCATTCCATTGGTAGAAAAGTGCCGCTAATACTTGCTGTGACCACAGATCCTAACGATCCTGATCCTCAATTCTGTCGTTGGCGTGACGCAGGAAACCAGCGCGGAGAAAGCAATTGCCGCGCTCCAGGAATACTCCGCGAATGAGGCTACTGTGGTTCGTGATGGGAAAACTCAGCGTATCAAGGCCGAAGATTTGGTTCCTGGAGACATAATCCATATCGCGGTTGGAGATCGTGTACCTGCCGACTGCCGACTGATCGCAGTCCATAGCAACAGTTTCCGGGTCGACCAGGCTATCTTGACGGGCGAGAGCGAGAGCGTGGGGAAAGATACTCGCGCCATTCGCGATAAGCAGGCTGTCAAGCAAGATCAGACCAACATCCTCTTCTCGGGTACCACAGTAGTCAATGGACACGCTACAGCCTTGGTGGTTCTGACCGGCGGATCAACTGCCATCGGTGATATCCATGATAGCATCACGTCTCAGATTTCGGAGCCAACACCACTGAAGCAGAAACTTAACGATTTCGGTGATATGCTTGCCAAAGTGATAACGGTCATTTGTATTCTGGTGTGGGTGATCAATATTGAGCACTTTAACGACCCGTCTCACGGCGGTTGGACCAAAGGAGCTATTTATTACCTCAAGATTGCAGTTTCACTTGGTGTGGCTGCCATTCCTGAAGGCTTGGCTGTTGTAATCACTACCTGTCTTGCTCTCGGTACTCGTAAGATGGCCAACAAAAACGCGGTGGTTCGATCGCTTCCTTCTGTGGAAACCTTAGGAAGTTGCAGCGTTATCTGCTCAGACAAGACCGGTACTCTGACCACTAATCAGATGAGTGTGAACAAGGTCGTCTACCTGGACAAGACTGGCAACGGTGTTCAAGAGATTGATGTCGAAGGTACAACTTTCGCGCCCGAGGGCAATCTTTCCCAGAATGGCAAGGTCTTGCAAAATCTCGCGGTTTCTTCCTCCACTATCCGACAGATGGCCGAGGTAATGGCTATATGTAACAGTGCGAATCTCTCCCACGATGCCAAGAGTGGTGTCTACTCCTGTATCGGCGAGCCAACCGAGGGAGCCTTGCGCGTCCTGGTTGAGAAAATTGGAACTGACGACGCCGCTACCAACATGAAAATATTTCAGCTACCTGCATCTCAGAGGCTTCGTGCTTCGAGTGCCTACTATGAAGGTCGGCTGCCACTGAAGGCAACGTACGAGTTTTCTCGCGACCGAAAGAGTATGTCTGTTCTCGTTGGCACTGAGAAGAAACAAAGTCTTTTGGTTAAGGGTGCTCCTGAATCTATCCTTGAGCGATGCACCCATGTTCTCCTGGGATCTGATGGACCCCGTGTACCTATCACTAAAGAGCACGCTGACCTGCTCTCTGCCGAGATTGTTGAATATGGCAACCGTGGCCTTCGTGTGATGGCTTTCGCCCGTGTTGATGATGTGGGAGCCAACCCCCTCCTGCGCAACGCCCAGACTTCCGATGATTACGCTCAATTGGAACGGAACATGACTCTCATTGGCCTTGCCGCCATGCTTGACCCCCCGCGTGTCGAGGTTGCCGATTCGATTAAGAAGTGCCTTGCTGCTGGTATTCGGGTGATCGTCATCACCGGTGATAGCCGAAACACTGCTGAGGCCGTCTGCCGCCATATTGGTATCTTCGCTGAAGATGAAGATCTTGCCGGCAAAAGCTTTACCGGTAGGGAGTTCGATGGCCTTTCTGATAATGAGAAACTCGAAGCTGTTAAGACGGCCTCTCTTTTCTCTCGGACCGAGCCCAGCCACAAGTCTAAATTGGTCGATCTCCTTCAGTCTTTGGGCCATGTGGTTGCGATGACCGGTGATGGAGTCAACGATGCGCCTGCCCTGAAAAAATCTGATATTGGTGTAGCTATGGGTACCGGTACCGATGTAGCTAAGCTGGCTGCTGATATGGTGCTGGCAGATGACAACTTTGCAACCATCACTGTTGCCGTTGAGGAAGGAAGATCTATTTACAGCAACACTCAGCAGTTCATCCGGTATCTTATCTCTTCTAACATTGGAGAAGTGGTGTCGATCTTCTTGACGGCGGCTTTGGGTATGCCTGAAGCGTTGGTACCAGTGCAGTTGTTGTGGGTGAACTTGGTCACCGACGGTTTGCCTGCGACTGCTCTATCATTCAACCCACCTGATCATGATGTGATGAGACGCCCCCCACGTAAACGTGATGAGCCCCTTGTTGGTGGCTGGCTACTGTTCAGATACATGGTTATCGGCACATACGTCGGTGCTGCCACCGTCTTTGGCTACGTTTGGTGGTTCCTCTACAACCCAGAAGGGCCCCAGATTTCGTTCTGGCAACTGGTAAGCTCAACGACGACCCTCAAGCCTCTTTCTTGTACGCATTACCCTTTACTGACCCCGCCTGCAGTCCCATTTCCACAAGTGCTCCGCACAGTTCCCCGAAATTGGTTGTGAGATGTTTACGAACGACATGTCGCGAGCTGCTTCTACAGTTTCATTGTCCATCTTGGTAGTAATCGAGATGCTGAACGCTATGAATGCCCTTTCGTCTAGCGAATCCCTGTTCACTTTCGCTCTCTGGAACAACATGATGCTGGTCTATGCTATCATTCTTTCGATGACATTGCACTTTGCCATCTTGTATATTCCATTTTTACAGGGGCTTTTCTCGATCCTACCGCTAAATTGGGTTGAATGGAAGGCAGTCTTGGCCATTAGCGCTCCCGTTATGTAAGTTTCCTTTACCTTATTGTGGTTTCTGACTAGCTAATGAGTTGCAGAATCATTGATGAGGCACTTAAATTCGTCGAGCGTCAGATGTACACTACAACCCCCAAGGCTATAGGACAGCAGAATGGAGCTGCATCCAAGCCTAAGAGGGCATAGATGTTGCAGGGTGGGAGGTTGAGTGGGTGGTACGATAGATATAGATATGGACCCTTTGAGTCGTTGTTTTCATTTTCTTTTCTTGGACACTCATGACATGTATGAAACGTGTTAGATGTTCTCCATGGTAGAGAGCAATGAAGAAATGAATTTAGTAACCAGGAGTATCAAAGCTACGTCCTCTGGGTCGTCAGTCCATTTTACTCCAGTTGCAAAGAATAAGGACTTCTTTTTTTTTTTTTTTTTTCTTCCTTCATTTCCACCTATCCCTTCCCCTCGCTACTAAATTAAATAATCTCATACACGAAATGACTAGCCCTAGCTAGTGTGACAGAGCCGAGTTACGTTGCATTTTCCGTGACTTGGTTCTCGAATTCTTCGATGTGTAGACAGAATACCAACCTTTCACGAGACAGTGAGGGGGATCGTCGCATTCCTAGCGGCAAGCCATACGGTCTCTCTCTTTCGGTATAAAAGAGAGCGACGTGCTACTTCGTACTAAAGACATGACCTTCAGATACACTACCGACAGGGCACCTGCTAAACTTTTAACTACCCACTTAATTCATTCGCTCCTCAATCCCCTTCGGGGACATCGGGGAACGCCCTAGTCTACGCTCGAAGACGCTTCTTCTCATAGTAGAACCTAGGCAATGCAGAGCGTTTCCTTACCTAAATTATCAATGACGATGCCGGCTTAGTTTAGACTAATTGACGGACGGATTAAATGAGTTCGTGGGCGAATTACCATAGCCATTTCCTGAGAAGGCAAAGCCATGCGGGGAATTGAAAATGAAACCCTGACTCGAAGGTTTCATGCCAAGAGCCATCAGCGAATGTTTCGTAGGATTTTTGAACCAAAGTTCCGTTCCTTTATAATAACATGGCCTTCTCGTGCTAGTAGTGGTGGACTCACACGGCGATCTTTAACCCCGACTGGATGGGGTCTTCTGCGGGGGTGAAGGTCTGGGGATGGATCACCTTATCACTACCCCCAATGAGGGCTACCACATTCCCCCCTCTTCGCGGCCTTTTTACCAGGAATGACTCGAGCTACGACCTTAGCGAGGTTGAATATGTCGAGATGGTACCATTGGATGAGGTCTGTGCCTGCAACCCCGGACTGCACGTCCAGGGTGTCTTCACCACTATCCTATATCTTGGGTTGAACTATTCTACACCCTGAAGAGTACCGCTTCTTAATCTGCAACAATGGGGTTGTTACATTTCCTGCAGACCCGATCTGGGTTTAAAGTCGACAATAGAAAGACAACCTCGGCGGCAACCCTCACCTTACGCCAAAGTCTGTGGCCCTTGTGTCTCGTCACTATTCTTTTCTTTTTATGGGTGGGTTTGCAGTGCTGTTGTCGTGCAAATACCGTTTCTGCTTGCTAAGGTCTGTTAGGGGTTCGCCTATGGGCTGCTGGATACACTCAATAAGCACTTCCAGATCACCCTAGGCATCACTCGGACGCGTTCTGCTGGTCTTCAGGCTGCGTATTTTGGGTATGTCGCATAAAAGTTCGAATAGGATATCGTGTTCATGAGACTAGGGCCTATCCGCTGGCATCCTTAGGATATGCGAATTATATGTTGCGTCATTTTGGATACAAGTCCGTGTTCATTATGGGATTGGTTCTCTACGGCATCGGCGCCCTCTGCATGTGGCCAGCGGGCCTAAATCGCTCATTTGGAGGGTTCTGCGCTGCAACTCTCGTCATTGGCTCGGGCTTAGGATCTCTCGAGACAGCAGCCAACCCATATCTTGCCGGTACGTACGTCGAGGTTCTCATCTTGGAGGGGTGCACACTTAAGCAAGGCCACACTCACTAAACCTATTGTGCAGTCTGTGGTCCACCAAAGTATGCAGAGATTCGAATCAACCTCGCACAAGCTTTCAATGGAATCGGAACTTGCGTCGCCCCGGCTTTAGCATCGTACGTGTTCTTCGCCGATACTAGCGACGATGTAGATGCCCTCAAAAGTGTCCAATGGGTGTACCTTGCCATCGGCATCTTTGTGTTTATCCTTGCCGGGGTTTTTTTCGTTTCAAACATCCCTGAAGTTACAGATGAGGACATGGCGTCCCAGGTTGCCTCCACCCATGCTGGCGAGCAGGAACAGCCTTTCCGGAAACAATACAAACTGTTCCATGCCACTCTAGCGCAGTTCACCTATACCGGTGCCCAAGGTAAGTAGATCGTTTGCTCTCTTTCTCGCAGAACTTACTGTATCTCACTCAAACGACATGAACTAATATAACATAACTAAAACACATAGTGGCTATCGCCGGGTACTTCATCAACTATGTGACCGAAACGTGGCCCGGTACCGGGGATTCCACCGCATCTAAGTACCTGGCCGGCGCCCAAGGAGCCTTTGCCGTCGGCCGGTTCATAGGTGCTTTCTTCATGAGATATGTCAAGGCTCGTTGGGTATTCCTAGTCTATCTCTCCTGCACCGTGGCATTCATAGCAGCGTCAACCACTCAAGGATACAAGACCGGCCTAGGTACGTAGCTCCCCAGTGCCATTGCCATAGACCATCTTTGTCATGCTGCATGGACTAACAAATCTCAAATTGAAGCAATGCTCTTCCTCACTCTGTTCTTTGAATCTGTCTGTTTCCCTACAATCGTCGCCCTGGGTATTCGCGGCCTTGGTCGCCACTATAAGCGTGGCTCTGGGTTCATCGTCGCCGGTGTTAGCGGTGGTGCCGTCGTGGCCCCGATCCTGGGGCATGTAGCTGATATGCGGAATAACACTGGATTTGCCATGATTGTGCCGACTATGTTCATGATCGTCGCATGGACGTATGCCGTGGCGGTAAATTTTGTTCCTGCGTACCGGGATACGGTTGATAAGACCGGGGAAAGCGATGTCGGACTTCAAGCAGGGGGTGGTGTTCCTAAGGAGGATGTCGAGATTGGGGCCATGGGTCGGTCAAAGGAGGTTGTGGTAAGGTGATTTCGAATGTTACTTTACTCCTTCCTCACTTAAAATGGTCTTATAATAAGTATATATCAGAACCCTTGAAAGTAGAACCAGATTGTAAACAGAGCTAAGCAAACTATATTAAAAGCGTATGCTTAAGAGGTGTAGAGCCCATTGTCGAGCATTTCGATACACCGCGACTTAATCAATCTCCCCTCCCTTCTACATGTATTCCACAGAACCTTGAGCTCATGGAAATGGTAGGCCTTCAACATATGAAGCAAGATAAATGCTTAACGTCTACTCTATTTATATGCAAATAAGACGGACACACAGTAAAGCGAGGAGTCAACGATGAATGACAGGTCTATTCGAACAATAACGCATTGATCACTGAATGAATGCCATTCCCCGTGCCAACCGAGATCCAGCCTTGGGGCACGTTACTCCGAAGCAACGACATGGTAAAGGAAAAGAAATGAGAAGAAAGAATAATTGCGTAGGTTATAGGGGATATCTCAAAGCACGCCAGTCCTACGAGGACTGGCAAATTAAACTCAGCAGACATTAATCACGGCTGACGAAGGATGATAATGCAAAACAAGATACACAGAAAGGAGATCACGATGTGAAGGGATGGACGTGCTTAATATGGCAATGTAAACTTGAATTATAAGAAGGAAACCCAGAATGGGAAGGAAGTGAAAGGGACGGACAGATGAAATATAGGGAAAGAGAAAGAGAGTCGTGGGAAGCCACAGAGACGAAAGCATTCAAATCCATCACCTTTTACCCAGACCAGAGATGCCCAAGAACATTGTCCAAAGAAACTAGCGCCGCATAGCCGCAGGGGTATAAGATAAATTGTAAAACAAGAAAGAAACCGAAAATGCCAACCGATAGAATGAAAGGAGTGGTAGTCGATGCCTCCAACCCTTAATATTATGTCATAGCTCTCTTCCCGGAACGCACTGATCTCGGAGAATTGCCAGCTGCTGCCTTCAACTTTGACGCCTTGAGTGAAGACGAGCGTGGCGGACGCAATGGACTGGTGTCAAGGTCAGGAGCTGGGGCAAGAACTGGCTTAGAGCTTCGCCCAGACAAGTCACTAGCATACTCCGACCCTGTGTGTTCATCGGTCTTCATTTCAGTGGGCGACCCAGGCTCCTCTTCCGTTCCTGTAAATGCGTCGACTTCTTCGATATCTTCATCTTCTTCTATGTCTTCTTCTATGATTTGGCTCTTTCGCGCCACAGGTCGAGCTGCGCTTGAGGTCTCCGCGACGGCAACACCACTACGGGGAAACTCCGGGGCAGCCATGCCGCCAGATACCATGAGATTTGTGGTGTGGACCATAGGCCCCTTAAACGCAGATCGTTTGCGGCGTGCAAACACAAGACTTGACGATGGTGAATACAGTAAGGGCGCAGGTGCCGATTCGTTGAATATTGAAGTCATTCTACCATTGGGATCATCCACCTCGTGGTACCCATTATTCACGCCTCGAACCAAGCGGATATTGCTGGGGAAACGGGACGAGGCGCTGGGCGTAGTGGGGAGAACTTTGACGGAGGAATGGGGTGATCTGGAGGCCCGAGCTGTCGGGGTTGATGTTGAGCCGATACTGTTTGACGAAACAGATGACGCTTTTGAATGGGTGTGAGTATGGTGGATGCTACGAATTGAGGAAATCGAAGATGAGGTTGACTTGCGGCCTCGCAGACCAGCAGAAGATCGCCTGTAGGAACCCCTAGGCGTGATTGGAGAGGGAGACAAGGAGTTCCGGTGGCTTGCATTGGTGCTTAAAGGTCGAGTCTGGCGAGGATAAGAGTGACGATGATTGGGATAGGAAGCACTACTGCGGGCCAGGCTGCTAGCATTGGAAGCGCGTTTTATTTGCGTCGGTGTCGACAACTCACCCGTTGCAGGGACAGCCGAAGAAGACTGCGCAGATTTCTTCCCAGTATCCTGCCCTTTGGATGGGCTTAGCTTGTCTGAAAGAAACTTGCGATGGGTCCCTTGTGCACCAGCAGCTTTGCTGTGGGGGGACTTGGCTCTCTTCGTAGACTCGACGAACCAATGTTTGAGGGACGCCAGTTGACTGAGGATTGGATATTGACGGCGCCCAGTGCGACGCCTGAAGATTCCATTATGTTGGGCTAGCTCGGGCTGAGACGCGCTTACATGCAATGTACTTGGCCTGCTTGAGCGTCTTCTATCTTTGGGAGGCGGTAATGGGCGGTGTCGGGTAGAACTAGCAGACCGAACAGAGTCTTTGTCAACGGGTGGAGGTGGGTTGCTGGAAGTTGGAGATTGGATGGGAACTGGCTCTGGTAGACTAGGCAGCTCAGGCACAGCAAACTGTGAAGGTAAGCTCCGTCGATCCCTGCGACCGCGCTCCTGGAGAGGCGCATTCAGAGAGGCATGTCCCTCCTCATCAACCTCGACAAGGGCGGCTGAAATTTTCTCTAGCCGGCTGCTGGCCGCACTCAAGCGACGAATATTCTTCGCCTCGGCGTCTCGTTCCCTTCGCTTACGTTCTCGTTTTTGCTCCTTCCGTTGTTCTTTCTCGATCAGTAATGCCCACCAACCGGCGAGTGGGTCACATCGCTGAGCAAGGACGCTGTCGACCACCTCATCAATGTTGACGCCAGCACTTTTCATCCGCTGCAAGGTTGTCTTCTCTAGAGGTGTAGTGAAAGGGGCAGGTCGTGGAATTTTCAATATTGCCAATTGTTCCGGAGCGTGTTCGGCAAGGAACGGGTGTGCCAAAATTTCGTCTAGGCTCGGCCGAATCAGAGGGCGCTTTGATAAGAGCAAGTTTATGAGAGTTTTTGCATCATCCGGAAATCTATCATTGTAAGCAGGATCCTCCGTAAGGATCCGAGTCTTGGTAACTTGGTCGTCGTCCTCGTCGAAAGGGAGCTCCCCAGCGAGGAGAGCATATAAAATGATGCCCAAGCTCCACACGTCGACCTTTTCACCTGCATACTTCTCACCCTTCAACATCTCTGGGGCACTATAACATATCGTACCACAGAATGTTTGCAGGTAGCTTGCTTTCCCCTCATACTCCCGGGTGAACCCGAAATCGCATAGTTTGACATTCTCATGTTTGTCTAGTAATATATTCTCCAGTTTTAGGTCCCGATGGACACAAGACTTGCTGTGAACATAGGCCACGGCACCAACAAGCTGGGTGAAAATCCTCTTGACTTTATCGACAGGTAGTGGGCCATGACGAAGAAGGTAGTTATAAAGTTCATCACCTAGCGGCGCCTGTCAGCAGTGGGGTGGTGGATACACTGATATACGCCCCATACCTGGACAATATTCCAGCACCAGCCATACCAGCTTTTCTGTTACGAGAACTTCGTAGAGGCGGGCAATGTGAGGATGTAAAAACTGGCGATGATGATGAATTTCACGCGGCAGATTCGTATCCTCCCTACTTGAGGACTTGAGCACAACCTATTCCCAATTAAATCAGTCAATAACCTCATTGAAGTGCAAGGTATGTTGTGCAGTTATACCTTGGAACCATTAGTGAGCTTATGGGACGCAAGGTAAACCTTGCCGAAAGAACCTTTCCCAATTAGCCTTCCGAGGGTATAGTTCCCTACACTCCGAAGATCCTTTGAGGAGAATTCCCTGACAAAGAAGAGGTCGTGAGTAAGCATATGTCTGACTGTAGTAGAGGGGAATGAGAAAAAGGAGGCGCTTACTCGAGTAGATCATGGTAGGATTGGGCGAGCTGTAGTGTAGTTAGTAGTTAGCTAGGCTTCGTGTAAGATATAAGATTGATGGGACCAGTAGTAAACAATGTTTGGACACAAGCATGATGAAGGAAATACGGATCTGCAGCAAAAGAACAGGAGACGATCCGCATGGGCGATAACTACAATGATGCTACCGATCTGGTAGGTTAAAAACAACGAACCTTCTCCTTTTGTTTTTGGGCTTGAACCTCCGCTCTCGTCCTGGGAGGCGGCATGTGTTAAGATAATCCCCGCCTGTTCTATAATACACCGCGGAGACGAAAAATGCGCTTCTTGAACCTTGTATGGTGTTTTCAGGCGATTGTAGTTCGTGTGTGGCTGCCATTCAAAGGACCCAGCGCATTAAGAACGGTTGTCTGAGTAGAGAGGGATCGAGACGTAGGCTGCAGCGTGATGCGGAGGCTAAGAATCAAGGAGCAAGCCACCCGATACAGCTCGAGGGCAGACGGAGTAGTATCAAGCGAGAGTTGTAATATATCCAGGGCGAAATATCGACAGGTAATGGAGCTTATCCCCGAGTTCTTGGTCAAAGAGAGTGTAGGACGGCGTAGCTGGTGGAAGCCGCGGAGGAGTGGACCGCAATATCAGAACGGAAGGAGAAGGGGTCGAGCCGCAGCCGGGGAGACGATCAGCTAGGACAAAATCATACAATGTTAGTCTGTTATGGAATTGTATCCAGCAAAATAAATATCGCCTAGAAGTGCTCTGGAGTACTACTGAGAAAAGCGGAGGGGGGGAAAGTAGGGGGAAAAAAAGGGAAAAAAGCAAGCATACCATCAAAGTAACGGACTTGCGAAGGATAAGAAACGAAAGGATCGGAGCGAGAGAGGGGTCCCTGAGAAAGAGGGAGGGAGAAAAAAGAGAGCAAGTAATGGTGAAATGCAGCCAAGCAAACTTCCAATGGGCTTAATTGTCAATCAAACAAGCAAATATGTGTGTGTGTATATAAGAGTGGTGTGGTACGCGACAGGAGAGGACAATTAGTATGGGATGAAGTAAGGAAAGGCTCTGACGACAGCCAACAGGACATTGCATAAGCAGTCGAGCCGTTAATTAGCTCGTTCAAAGCCGATGGAAAACTATTCCTTCGTTTCTTGGACTTTATTACTCCGTATGATTTTCTCCATTAGTTGAGGTGAAAAACGTGGGCCGTTTCTTGTCATTGGAAAGTATAAACCTGCTTTTAGTTCGTCATAGCGTAGGGATCAATGCCCGTAGTGCTATTTCATTCGATTTTCTTTGCTTTTCTTTTTGACTTTGATTCTTTATTATGCTTCTTTTCCGACCGAACTTTGATTTCTCATGCGAGGGATCATGTCACATGTCCTTCCAGGCCGCACTCCAATCCAAACAAACAACAATCAATACGAGGAGATCTCAATGCAGGACTTTTACTCTTTTTCTTCTTCTTCTTTTTTTTTTTTTTTTTTTTTTTTTTTTATAAGCTATTTATTCCAAGAATCATATTCCTTCACTCTTCAGGCGGGCTGGCTATCTCATCTAGTGTTAACCCCTGAATCACATAAATAAATATAGAAAAGAAATTAATTATGACATACCGCACTAGTCCTCTCTAGCGCCATTCACCAGCCCGTGTTGAGCTTAGCGAGGAGCGTTTCATTTAAACTACAGTCCACCAGATTACTTTCCCCCCTTGGAATGAACCAGATGTACCTGGAATTGATCGTATGACGATTGCATAACATTGTTTTATAGTCATGCATCTGGCGAATCTACTGAATATCATAATTGTCAATCGTAGGACGGTTGGGGTATATGGCATGGAAGTTGTTTGTTTACGCTGTCGAACTGCGACTTGATTGCTAACCGTCATCACCTTTTCGTCTCCTGCCACCAGGGTAGGGAATGTAGATGTCGAACTGCGCGTTGACTTGCACAAAGTGCTGGGTCGACACTTTCAAGGCCCGGTTCCCCTTGAAATGCGAGCGATACCAATCCGAAATAAGAGTGCAGCAGATCTGTGCGTACTAATTAGCTAAACTACAAAAAGAGTAAAAAGAGGAAAAGAGAAAAGTCCAAGAGCAAACGCTAGACTCACCTGGTGGCTCTCCCACGCCCTTTCCGAATCCACCAACGATATGCTGCGTTTTCTCTAAGAGGTATCGCCGATTCCGTGTCGCATCCACCAAAGTTAGCCTATTCATCATCTGTTCCTTCACTATCAGCTTGATACTCATTTTACGTTTGTCGAGGCGAAGTCTCACATTCAGAGATGCAGTATTCCAAAAAGAATAGCAAGTATCGGCGTATTTGTTACACCGTCCGTTGAATCCTGCCCATCGCAATGAATCCTCTGTTTCCGGCGGTACAACGGGGAGCTGATCGACTTTCGTGTCTAAATTGGGCTCCTCAACTGTCGCTGATAGAGGTCCAATTTCATCTACGCCGTGGCCATCTTCCTCGTCAGATTCTTCCTCATCGTCGCCGAGCTCACATGTTTGTCGTGTAACAAGCCATCTGACCAAAGACTCGAAGGGCCCAGTTTTGGGCGAAAGCAGCGCGATCGGCTTATGGTTCTTCGAAAGACGATCCAAGAATGTTAGAGCACCAATAGCGCAATAGGTGTGACCAGCTGCGACTCGAAAGTTAGAAGGACGGCATATACAAAGGATAGTCGTTGCGTAGTGGGATATGGCAAACTGGACATACAGTGGGATTCACAGAAGGGCCCCTCCCCTATGCCGCCGTCGTATGCCTAGAGTGTTCCTTAGCCGACTCATAATCTACAGAGGTGGCAGAAAGTGCAAGAGGGGCAATTCTTACCTGACAAGCCTCTATAAATGCAACCAGCTTATCCACGTCTATATCCATAATACCCTCAAGGCCATCCCCACATTTCCCTCTCAGTATATATCGCGTACCGGCACCGAAACAGCAAAATCGTAAGTCGCCGCCGCCTTCAATCTTCCCTTCTGTGCCGAGGACTTCGCCAAAGCTCCCGTTTTCGCGCTGCATTTTGGAGAGCCATTGTAGACACTCAGTCCGCTTTACCCGTGACAAATCATCACCCAAGATCAACAGTATCACCAATGCGAAGAATGTCGAGGGAATGTTGGCCGGGTCCCAAGCTTCATTTTCCGGTGTTCGCCGTTCTGACCCAAAGTCGGTCCCTGTGAATCCCCGAAAGCCCCCGGAGGGCACTTGGCAATGATAAATCCACTCGACATACCCTTGCCGCTCTTCGGAAGTGGTTTTGTTATATAATTCGCCTAGGAGATCTAGGCCTGCAACGGTGAAGTAAGCGAGGAGGACGCGGTTCGAGTCATTGGAGGTATATAAGCTCGGTAAAAACGTCTTGAGGCATCGTAGGAAATACTTGATATGACGTTCCTTCTGAAAAACGGCCTCGGTCATGGTAACGGTGGTGAAGGTATGGGTTATTAACCAGGGCACTGACCATGAAGTTTGCGCAGATAATATGAAAGTTGTCCGTGATATGCGTCAGAGATACTTTGTCAAGTTATCCTGCCATCAGTCATCTTCTTAATCTCGATTTCTCATTTGGTGGGCGGACACTATCGGAGTTAACAGCTGCCGCCCAATTAACCCCACACGATTTGCTTGGTTCGAAAGGGAGAGAAAATTAATAATAAATAACTCCGGTTTAATCATAGCAGCTTTATGGGTCTCGACTTGACCTCACCTTGAATATCACTGAACATGCGGAGGTAACATTCAGACACCAACATCACTATTTCCAATTACAGCAATCTGTTTTGTTCTACGCATCCTTCAACCTGTCCCACAGACAACAAGATGGGTCTATTATCATCTAAAACGCTGATTCAGGCACATGCCTTGTTTCTGTTCATCCTCGCCGTCTACCTCACCAGGTCACCTGAAGTCATCACGGACTCCGATGTGGTTTTCATGCTAGGGGAGACCTTACAAATAGTAAGAATAAGCTATATGCCCAATCTCTAAGAATTATTCTCCTTGTCGGAGGTTGACAAGCCATTTCCTTCAGGATGCCGCGCCATCCCTTTCGCGTCCTCAATCACCCTTCGCGCTATGTGGTATCCTCCTTGTAGCGGATGCCCTCGTCGACCTTATCCTCGTCACAAAGGTCCCCCGAATCAATGAAATCATTGCAATGGCAGAAATCGCTCGGTCCGCAGCCCCCACGTCCATCGCAGGAGCTATGCGAACGAATCCATTCTTAGCACGTCTCGCCTCGCTTTACACGGATATTTGGACGCTCCTCTCTGCTTCACGCTTTTGCCTTTTTTTTGCTGTATCTTTCTTTATATACCAGAGTAAGCCATCGGATTGGGGCGTGGATGTTCGCCATACAGTTGATGGGTATGGCCAAGAGTCCGCCTCTGGCCTGAATCAGTTGAAAAACAGAGTGGTATTCACGTATGGCTTTATGGAAATGATGTTTTGGCTTTGGGTGAGTTCCATGAGCCCTTCTGCATTTTACTTTGTTCTTCAGCTCTAACTAAATGTTGTAGATTTTCCTTACTCTCCGCGAAGAACGACATGAGATCGCGGTTCGATTCGCAGAAGAAGAGCAACAATTGTCGTAGTCTCCTTCAATTGTGCGAAAGTGTTAGAGTACCTAAATTGAACTTGTTACTACAAAGAGAACGAGAGCAATCGCAACAAACATGCACATTCCATTCGACTTCATCAGTGCGCTCACATGGGTGGACGCTGAAGATCACTAGCATGTGGACTTAGTAGAGCATATTAAATACGAATCAGACAATTGTTCGCCAGGTGTCTTGGATGTAGATAAGACCCTGGCTCTCTGCTTGACTTCCCGACTTGTCTTTATGCAGTCAGATTCCTCTGCCATTCAGTGTACCCGGAAAGAGGCGGCCCGCGTCTCACTTCCCTACGCAAGGAATGCGAGGATCGCCGTACCGATAGCAGCAAGGAGGCTAGTGTCCTTGCCTTGTACAAGGGCAGCTCCGCCAGTACTGGTTGTAGGCGACGAGGCTGAGGTGGATGAGGTCTTAGTGTTGCTGTCAGATTTGGAAGCGGTTGGTGATGCAGAACTGTCGGAAGAACCCGAAGTAGTTGTAGCCGGTTCATCCGTAGCCGTGCTCTTCGCAGTAGTCGACTTGCTGGAGACAGAAGAATCGGAGGATGTCTCGGTAGCGCTCGAACCTCCCTCGGCGCAGCTGGCACTCTTGGGGAGGTCATTTACACCGGCGCCACTGCAGAGCTGGCTTGCGAATTTGAGAACGGCTGCGCGAGACCATGTTAGCAAGAGAAAATCCCCTTGTACGTCTGATTCTGTATTGGCAGTGTCAGGAAAAGACAGCAGATCAAGACTTACCATCTTGTTGGTCCTTTGAGCACTTATTGGCGACGCAACAAGATATACTATTGATAAAGCTTTTGTCACCGCAGATACAAGCAACATCGATAGTCTGGCACTGCTTGGGAATGGAGCCAGTGGCACAATCTTTCTGTTGTGGATTCTATCAGCAGACAATCTTGGGTCGGTCTCAGTAAAAGGGGCTTAACAAGGAGCAGTGGTAAAAACGTTTCAATCATGGGGATAAATACCGCGCAGTCTGGGAGGCCGTCCATTCCTTGAGCAAGAGCAGTGCTCAGACATGTCATGAGTATGACAGAGATATAGTACAGCTTCATGTTGGCTACCTATACTTTTGGGGAGAGAAGAAGCGCAGGGCGAGACGAAATGGTCTGTTTGAAAATGGGTTGTTCTGGGCTGCACGGGGTAATAGAAATTATAAGTAAAGGATAGGAGGGGAGTGAAAAGGATAAAGGACATCAGAAATCAAGGGCAGGGACAAGAAGAACAAAGGGCAAAGCTGATTCCCCGCTCAGTGTGGGCAGCTGCATAAAGTAAAGGTATAAGCTTAGGCTAAACCTACCATATGTAAAGTGATTTGGAACTTGTGGTCTTCACAGTTTCAGCTGAAGATCCTTGCCTTACTCCAATACTTGATTTCTACTACTAGTCTCATTGATGGGGTTGATTGGTCTCTATGACATAGCCTAACATGTTGACAGCCAAGAGTCATAAAAGCCTAACTATACTCCGTACACATTACATAAAATACGGCTGGTCAATGGAAAGGAGAAGTCAAGGGGGTGAAAGTATGCACAGTCACAGGTATTCCTATTGGTTGCTGCCATGAAGACAGGCATATAGTACATACTTACAAGTGGTATGAGGAGTTTCCATTGATTCTATCCAGCCATCTGGGGTATTAATCGCTGGACCAGAACGAGGAATGTGTCACAGTACGGGTTATACATATGTGCGCTCACCAATAGTATCTGACTTCCAGGTTGGATAAGCTCCCAGTAGTGTGGCCCTAGTGTAATAAAGAGATCCACAATACCCTCTTTTTTGGACTTTATCCCCAGATCTCCTTCGGCTCTTACTCGCCATCATTCGTGGAAGACTGCCTTGGTCTCCACTAGAGTTCGCTTTGACGATCTTGGCAGGGTCGGGAGTCAATCAGATGCTGTCAAATGCCTCGGTCATACCACCCCCTCACGTCTCATTCGGTGTGGGCTTGTTTCCAGGTATCTGTATTGAGGTGTTTACTAGGTTATACATAATAACACGGCCTGAAAGTGGAACATTGGGTGTAAATCTTCCAGTAGTCTCAAACTACGCCAGCCACCCAGTCCTACAATAGCTAATTGTGTAGCTTTTTCTTTCAGTAGAAGGTTGACAAACACCATAATTTCTGTAGGTACAAAATTGCGAAAGCTGAGTGTAAATTATCAGTCTGAAAATCACTGATAAGTCAATTGGAGTAATAGATAGACCTTAGGACTAGGGTGCAATACATAACAAAGACCTCGTGAGGTAAGTTGAGTTCTGTAGGTAGGTTGGTCCACAGGGAGGGAACATCACAGGGTGCTTCTCCGCACACTGATCATCTTGACTATGACCGACAAATGGCAATGATGTACTCTCTAGGCTCCTCACCAGGTTTCATCTACAATTGACTGGCCCTTGCAGGTTGATTTATGTTAACCTTGTACGCTGTATTTATCTTTTCTTTTCTTTTTTTCTTTTCCCTTTCCTTTTTTATTTTATTTTCTTTTTTTAAAAATTCCATTTATTTATGTTTATTTCTTAATCCCCCCCCCCCCCCCCCCCCCCCCCCCCCCCCCCACCCCCCACTTCCCAACGTATCCGAACAATAATCTTCCACTCAAAAGAGATTTATGCTTAACTCGTAGTAGGTAAGCTTTCGAACAAATTCCCTGTGTTGGCAGATTTTGGCGCCCCTCTTCCAATGTTTCATGAACCAGCGGGCAAAGCACAAGGTGCGTTCACCAACTGGACTTGATGTAAAGCTCGGTTCATTTATTATTTGGCTTATCATCCTGCTTAGTCGTTTTTAATTCCCCGGATTAAATAAATTTGCCTTGACATTGATTGTCCCAAACACTCTTTGGGCCCGTTTGCTCTCACGATCAGGATGGGACTAGGTGTTTTAGAAGACACTGCACTTGCTCAGGTTCCTGGTAAGTATCAGTCAGCCTTCAGTACTTGCTGCAGATACTTAGTGGCTTCGGCTTTACCTAGGCACTTCAGATATCCTTGAAAGAGAATGCTTTAATGAGCAGACCGATGTTGATTCTAACCTAAAATACGACCGTTCGGGTACGGTTCCTATCCTCCTAGTTCCTCAACCGAGTGATGATCCCAATGATCCCCTGGTATGGCGAGATACCGTGCAACAGATTGCTCTTGAAATATACTGTGACTGACAAACGATGCCGCACAGAATTGGCCCTTGTGGAAGCGTGATATTACACTGCTAGCCCTTTCCTTCGTCGCAGTTCTTTGTGCAACAACAAGTTCTCTTATGGCTGCCAATACCGTGACGATATCTCTTCACTTTAAGAAGAGCTTCACTTCGGTCGCCCTTCTTACTGGTTATCACCTTTGTGGTGTGGGTGTTGCTGGGATATTGATCGTGCCGACGGCGCGAGTATGGGGAAAACGTCATCTTTTTCTTCTTGGGAATGTTCTAATGGTGATAAGCTGTGGCTGGGCAGGTGGAAGCGCCAACAATTATACAAGTTTAGTATGGGCTCGCATTTTCCAAGGGGTTGCTCTAGCACCTTTCGAAGCTTTGGTCAATGCTTGTGTCGGTGATCTATACTATGTCCACGTACGTCTGAATAAACCTCCGATGATTCAATGTTTGTCCCTAACAAGCATCGTAGGAGCGTGGGAAAAGGATGGCACTATCGAATGTTGCTCTCTTTGGAGCGGCTTTTCTTACACCGGTTCTGGCCGGCAAAATTACTCATTCTCTTGGCTGGGAGTGGACATTTTACCTTCTGGCCATCTTCTCAGCGGCGTCACTGCCTTTAACTTTCTTCTTGGTCCCCGAGACAGCTTTTAGGCGCCCGGAATATTTAAACAATGACTTGAAACAGATCGTTAATCAAAGAACCGAAAACAGAATGTGCTCACCACAACAGTCCAATGAATATCAACATGAAGCTAGCCACATATCCGGGGAGAAAAAGCACCTTTCGTCACTCACCAACACTGAATCCCAGGCTGGAACACAAGAGCGAGACACGCGTCTAAACACGATCGTCCCTACGAAAGCCTCATATATCCAAACGTTGAAGCCGTTCAATGGGCGCAAGACGGACGAGAACTTCTTGAAGCTTCTTCTCAGACCATTTCCGCTTTTCTTTCACCCTGCAATTCTTTGGGTAAGCACTCGCTGAGGTAATATCCTGAGATCAGACCCTGACAGCCATAGGCTTGCTTAATCCAAGGTGTAATCATCGGTTGGACTGTCTTCATTGGTGTGGTACTAGCAGCCATCTTTTTAGGGCCTCCGTTGTGGTTCAATGAAGTCCAAACAGGATATCTGTACACGGGCGCTTTTATCGGCTCTATTCTGGGCTTAATCCTCTCGGGCCTACTCTCCGACTCCATGAATAAGATCATGATCAAGCTTAACAAAGGAAGATATGAACCTGAGTTCCGCATTCTCCTCGTTGTCTTTCAGTTAGTCTTCAGCGGTGCTGGGCTTTACGGCTTCGGAATAGTGGCCCAAGATGTGGGGAAATATGGCTGGCTTGTGGTTGATGTGTTCTTCGCATTGGTAATTATAGGGATGGTCATGGGTGCGGTTGCCAGTGCGCTGTATATCGTTGATGCCCACCGTGAGTGGTTTCTATCTCCCACTGCGGTTATTTATGAGCGCTCTCGCTGACAGTTACAGGTCAAATTGCGATAGAATCGTTCACATGCATGCTAATATTCAAGAACATATTTAGCTTTATACTAACATTTTTCGCTTATGAATGGTTGCTCTCGAACGGTATTAAGCCGGCCTTCTTGGCCATATCTAGTATACAAATGGGAATTTGTGTGTTGAGCATCCCCATGTGTAAGTTTCATGGATCATGTAGATGTAAGGATGGTGAGCTAACGTCTACTTACTAGACATCTTTGGCAAGCGAAACCGCTCTTTCTTCGCACGTCACGATCTTCTAAAGATTCTGCAGCTATGGTGATACTCTGTGTTGAATGCCGCTACTGGTTGTATAGAGTTAGTGATTTAGAAGCGCGCTATTCAATTTAGGTGGTAACTTTTCTTGTCTTTCCGTTCCTTTGGGGAATAGGAACCAGTTCCCTTTTTGTTTTGTTTTTTTTTTTTTTTTTTTTTTTTTTTTTTGTTTTTTCTGGTAACATATAATTTACTATTTATACAGAGTACATCAATGTATGTTCGGTATTACATCGGTGGAGGGTCTAGGCCCTAGGGATCTGCCTGACAAAAGATTGGTAAGATGTGCAGCCTCAGCCACCAGTTCGTAAGGAGTCAGGACAACAGACAGAAAAGCCTAACTGAAACTTGTTGACCGGGTCATGTGATGGGTAATTTGGGTCTCACCAGCAGAAAACCCCAGGATGGAAGGTGGACGAAAACGGAAAAGAGCCGAAGAATGTGTTCTCTTAAAATGTTGGGATGGAAGAATCACCAGTCGGTGGGATGTAACCTTCTTCCTTCTTTCATCTCACACTGCTACTAAATCGACGTCATGACTAGAGCAACGTGAAAAGCATCTCCTCAGCCTTACGTCGCCAAGCCACTCTCAAGCTAACGGGTGATCGTAGCATCCGTGGATCGATCTCTGCAACCAACTACGTCACTGGCAATATTATACTCTCGTCAAACTTCCGGTGCCTCCTTCCTAGAGTCTATCCCGTCACTTCCGCCCAATTGCTGGTCCTTTTCTCCTCCCTGCTGTCCTGTTCTCCTCTTTTTCTATCTTTCTTGGGAATGCCTGTCTTCGCTGCAATCCCTTGCTTCCTGCAACGCGCTGCGGACATTATCTTATCATGGCAACCATTGAGCAGCCCTCAGTTCAGAGCATTCCGCGCTCCCGGTCAACCCGGTTAGCGGACCAAGGTGAGAGACCTTTAGGCAGAGTTGTGATCTGCTTCTTCTCCGAATAGGACCTTTGCGCTAACAGGCCTGCGGATAGCCGCGTCGGCGGCCCTTTACGTTACCCACCCTGAGCGAAGACTATCGGCTCGCGAGCCGTCGGCGTTCGAGACCGACCTATCCAGTATGTATAACCGATCAACTTCTGCATTCTCCAAGCGTGCAGGGCAATATGAAGTTAACAATTTGTAGACTTGAAAGTGCCAGGCTCACGCCCGGGCTTCAGTCATGCGTCAGCTGTGGCTGCTCTGGCACAAGCGAAGAATAGACAGCTCGAAGCTGAGAAACAGGCCGCAGCAGCGTTCTACGCCCAAGATCATCATTCCGACATTTCGAGCTATGGTGGGAATAGAGCTGGAGCTTCCGCTCGCAGGGACCGTAGTTCAATATCGAGTTTGCCCCCGAGCACGGAGATCTCCGCAGCCGATTTAACACCAGAGGCGCGTCGCGAGATCTCCGAAAGAGAGAAAGCTGTCCGTGCTGCCAGGGGAGCTCTGTATAGTAATAGGAGGAGAGCCGAATCTGCACCTTCTGAAGCTCCCTACATAACTTCGGCGGGTCAACTCGGCGACATTGATGCCGCTATGGAGGCTAGCCGAATTCAACACCTTGCACATGTCAACCGTCGACTTTTCACTGCAACCCCACCTGTGGCCCCAGAGTTAGAAGAGCAGAGAAGGCGAAGTGTGCTGCAAGCAGCTGCCGTGTCAATGGCGCGGGACATGTACAGCCTCACAGAAGCTACCGAGCCAGAGCAACTTTATCCATCCATCCCTGGTACCCAGGCAAACCATGGGCGTGTGCGTCCCAAACGATCAGTTAGTCGACCAGAAGCAGGGGCCATTCAACGGGCAGTGAATCTTCAGGAGACCGCTCAGAAGCTTGCAGCAGAGAAACTGGCCAGCATGCAGGATGACACTGCAGTATATCGGGAATATTACCGACTTGAGCAGCAAGATACCCGATCCAGCGTACCTACCCGCAGAAGGAGATTGTCTATAGATTCAGATGCATCTGAATTTGATGTAGAGCGGTCCAGAGAAATCAGGCATCAGATGACTAGTCTCCGAACGAAGCTCGATGCGGTGGATGAACAGAGAGACAAAGATCGCGCTCTTTTAATGGAAGCTGCCAAGAAGAATGTTGACGCAGTTTTGCAAGACATGGAAATGCGCGTCTATGCTGAGACCGGGCGCGCCCCTGCTGCACTTCAGAAAGAATGGGAGGAGGCGGCATTGGCCCGCGCGCGGAAGGATATGCAAGAGAATGACCGGCAATATTACTCAGGCGAGAAAGTCAACCTTGGGGCTCAGAAATTCATTGATATGTCCGACGTGGAGGCTCTTGCTCGTTCTAGGCTCCAGCCAACGTTTGATGAAATTACTGATCGCGCGGAGACGGAAAGAGCCAAGGAATTAGAGCGGCGTTTGGATGAAGAGGAAAGGCAGCGTCGCGAAGCAGTAGCTCGTCAACGAGAGGCCGACCTTGTAGCTGAGGAAAAGAGGCAGAAGGGTTAGTGTTCTCAGGTTATGGTCCTCGATACATCACATTGCTAACCTGAAATAGCTGCCATGAAACAAGAGTTGAAAGGCAAAGGGGAGAAGACATGGTTGTGGCGGAAGTCTAGGAAGTCCCAGGATCATGAGCCCACTATAGGAAAACACACCGTAACCAGGGCCACCGAGGGACTCGAGGGTGCGGCTGAGGAGCATGCGAAGAGTGCTCCACGAGAAACAGAGCAGCCACAAACCACACTGGCAGGGAATGAGGCTACAGCATCAGGTGCAATGGTAGACACAGGATCTACAGAGCCCATTACGAGAACAGAATCGAAACTCAAAACGTGGTTCAGTAAGTTAGGCGGTCGCCGCCCCAGTGCGAGCACAGGTGAAGCCCCGAAAGTAGCGGAGGGCAATCGCGAGACACCCTCAAACGCGGTGGAAGAGACAGCCCAGGCAGCAGAGGGCCCAAATGAGTCAGTTGAAGCAGCTGAAACAGCTGACGCAACTAATTTAGCCGAGGCGGATGGCGATAACGAACGTGGTGCGCCTCTTAGGTCCAATCCTGTTACAGCAGATGATCTGCAAGAAATGCAGAGAAAGTCAGTCGATGCAGGTACACTGGAGGCTATGAAATCCGAAGGGCAGGCAGTTGAGCCAGGGTCCAAGGAGAGTCCGGAGCAGAATGGCGACAAGCGATCTCGCCTGAAGTCTAGACTTTCGCAGATGGTCTCGAAGAACTCGCAAGATAAGACGGACGGAGTTACAGATCATAATAAGGAGGACGATGAAGGATCTGTACCTGTCGAACATACTGCTGCAGATGAACTACCTTCGCACGCTACTGAGCGAGACGAACTACGTGAGAGTGCCGCTGATCAAGGATTGCCTGTTCCTCCAGCAATCGGAAAGCGAGCAAGCAACGGTACTACTGGTCGTGAATCGCGGTTCTCTGAAGACCTTTGATGTAATTGTATCGCTTTTAAGGTTTCTGTACATCTTTTGTCGTGCTTCTGGAACTTCATTTGATCCTTTTATTCTTGTTCTGCGGTGTTGATTGTGTGCTTTTGGGAGTCGGGAATACTATAGGAGGATGGATAGGTAAGGCGTTTCACAGGACCTCTAGTACATATGAAGGGACATACCTGGACTACTAATACTGTAACTTTTTCCCACGATTTTGCTGAGTTTTTCCATGAGTTGCTTTACAACCTAGTATGTGAAAAGCACAAGTATCTAACAATGCCTTTATCGTTATATGTACGATTAATTGTATTCTTCTTATTGATCATGCAACTTCGGGGTGTAACCTATGCCACCCTGCTGTATCCACTAGGCGTGTGTTCCACCGGGAAATATCATGAGATTACGCAAGTAGCCCGCCTGATGCCATTTCTAATGTCCTGATTACGGAGAAAAGGAGGTTCTCGCAAAAGATTGATCTTCCACCAATCCCTGTCCCGAGCCCGGGACATCAATATCGCGAGGGCCGAAGGGCACTGTCGAGGGAGGAGAGCGCCTTATATTATGGACGCCTCTCACTTGCATCACTTAATGACAATGGAAAAATCACGAGCAGTGTCTATTGTAGCCGGCGAAGGATATGCGGTTACTCAGTTTTATCTATCTGGTTTGGCTTGCTCTTCTGACGGGGACGCCGCAGGTATCAGCCACCGACAATGGGAAGACCAGCGATGTGGCGTGGGACAAATACAGCCTGTCTGTGAAGGGCGAGCGACTTTTTGTTTTCTCCGGTGAATTTCACTACCAGAGACTCCCTGTTCCCGAGCTGTGGTTGGATGTTTTTCAGAAATTGCGAGCGAATGGATTTAACACCATCTCGGGTATGACTGCCTGTCATAATCTTAGAAATGCCATGTGCTAACAACATGGTATAGTTTATTTTTTCTGGAGTTATCATAGTGCTTCAGAGGACGTGTTCGATTTCACTACGGGTGCCCATGATATCCAGCGCTTATTCGATTACGCTAAACAGGCGGGCCTGTATGTGATTGCCAGGGCAGGTCCATACTGTAATGCAGAAACTTCTGCGGGTGGATTTGCTCTATGGGCAGCAAATGGACAGATGGGCAGTGAACGAACGAGTGATGAAGCCTACTATAAAAAATGGAAACCGTGGATCCTGGAAGTTGGCAAGATCATTGCGGCAAATCAAATCACCAATGGCGGCCCTGTTATTCTGAACCAACATGAGAATGAACTCCAGGAAACAACATATGATTCCAATGATACTAAAGTTATCTACATGGAGCAGGTAGCGAAAGCATTCGAGGAGGCCGGGGTTGTCGTCCCAAGCAGCCACAATGAAAAAGGAATGCGCACAGTGAGCTGGTCGACCGACTATAAGAACGTCGGTGGAGCTGTTAACGTATATGGGCTTGACTCATATCCTGGAAGCCTCTCGTGCGCCAACCCAAACTCTGGATTTAACCTGCTCCGTACATACTACCAGTGGTTCCAGAATTACTCTTATACACAGCCCGAATATCTAGCCGAATTTGAAGGAGGTTGGTTTCAACCTTGGGGTGGGTCGTTTTATGACAGCTGTGCGTCAGAGCTCTCCCCAGAGTTTGCGGACGTCTACTATAAGAATAATATCGGCTCGCGCGTGACACTTCACAACATTTATATGACGTTTGGGGGCACCAACTGGGGCCATAGTGCAGCTCCTGTCGTTTACACATCTTATGACTACGGCTCCCCTCTTCGAGAGACCCGAGAGATTCGTGATAAACTAAAACAGACCAAACTGCTTGGACTGTTTACCCGAGTGTCGAAGGACCTGCTGAAAACATACATGGAAGGGAACGGTACCAGTTACACTAGTGATGACAGCATTTACACCTGGGCCCTTCGGAACCCGGATTCGGACGCTGGCTTTTATGTTGTGGCTCATAACACAAGCTCATCACGGGAGGTCACAACTTTCTCATTGAATATAACAACATCTGCAGGTACGTGCCTTTTGTGGATCCCATTTTACACTCGCTGACCCGAGTAGGAGCCCTGACCATTCCGGATATTGAGCTTGACGGCCGTCAAAGCAAGATAATTGTCACAGACTACAGTATTGGCAGCGAATCCTCTCTTCTGTATTCGTCTGCTGAGGTCTTGACATACGCAACGCTCGACGTGGACGTGCTTGTATTCTACCTGAATGCGGGCCAAAAGGGGGCTTTTGTGTTCAAGGATGCACCGGCTGATCTCAAATACCAAACATACGGCAACTCAAACTTGAGTGCGTTGGAGACCAGCCAAGGCACCCAATATTCATACACCCAAGGAGAGGGAGTTACAGCGGTGAAGTTCTCAAATGGAGTGCTGGTCTACTTGCTCGACAAGGAAACCGCATGGAACTTTTTCGCACCCCCGACTGTTTCAAGCCCGACGGTTGCTCCTAACGAGCATATCCTAGTTTTCGGTCCGTATCTGGTTCGGGGGGCTTCTATAAAGCATGACACTGTGGAGATCGTTGGTGACAATTCCAATTCGACTTCAATAGAGTACGTTGCGACGTCGAGCCCTTTGTATGTATCGTCACTAATTTTTACAATAGAATATACACGGGCGATGAGCATGTCAAGAAGGTGAGCTGGAACGGGAATCTCATTGATACCAGAGCAACCGCATACGGCAGTCTTATCGGGACTGTCCCCGGGGCGGAAGATATAGAGATCTCCCTTCCTTCGCTTAGTTCATGGAAGGCGCAAGATACACTCCCTGAGATTAGTCCAGATTATGACGACTCCAGGTGGACGATCTGCAATAAGACTACGTCGGTCAACTCGGTCGCTCCTCTTTCTCTTCCAGTACTTTACTCTGGTGACTACGGATATCACACAGGGACCAAGATTTACCGTGGACGATTCGACGGACAAAATGCTACCGGGGCTAATGTTACGGTGCAGAATGGCGTAGCAGCTGGATGGGCGGCGTGGTTAAATGGTGCTTACGTGGGAGGATTTTCAGGAGACCCCGACAAAGTCGCCAGCTGGGAGGTGCTCAAGTTCAACCATTCATCTCTCAGATCTCGCGACAATGTGCTGACCATTATCACGGACTACACCGGCCACGATCAGAACAGCCAGAAGCCTATAGGCACTCAGAATCCACGGGGGATCATGGGGGCCACATTGATCGGAGGAGGTAACTTTACGTTGTGGCGCATCCAAGGCAATGCAGGTGGAGAGAAGAACATCGACCCCGTGCGTGGCCCGATGAACGAAGGCGGTCTTTATGGAGAGCGGATGGGCTGGCATCTGCCCGGATACCAAGTCCCCGAGTCGGCCTTGGACAGCAGTCCCCTGGAAGGAGTGTCCGGCGCAGAGGGGAGATTTTACACTACGAGTTTCCAACTAGATTTGGAAGAGGACTTAGACGTCCCCATTGGACTCCAGTTGAGCGCACCGGCTGGCACTGAGGCAGTTGTGCAGATATTCATGAATGGATACCAGTTCGGCCATTATCTCCCGCATATTGGACCACAGAGCTTGTTCCCATTCCCGCCGGGAGTGATTTACAACCGGGGACAGAATTCACTAGCAATTAGCATGTGGGCGTTGACAGACGCGGGGGCGAGACTGGAGCAGGTGGAGCTGAAGGCATATGCAAAATATCGCAGTGGGTTCGATTTCAACCGGGATTGGACTTATCTCCAGCCCGGATGGAAGGACCGAACGGAGTATGCGTGATTGATTGAGTTCAATGAGAGTTGCATAGCGGAGAAGGGGGGATGATCCAATTAGGATAAATTTTATTGTTGTTATTGTTATTGTTATTATTATTAATATTAATCGAGAAAGAGAGAGGAAAGGATCAAACAGAAATCAAAGAAAGTCCGTTTGGGGGTTCCTTTTGGACTTTTTTTTTTCTTTTTCTTTTTTTTTTTCCTCCACCGCCATTTGGTGCGCGGCTCCACGTTGGAATCAAATGAATTCGATCCACGTCGCCCTGCATTTAAAATGAAGGTCTGCGCGCTGTACCTCAATCTGTCATAGAATACTTCCTCTTATTCTCATAATCACTACATACTATGTATTACTATTGTGTCTGATCTCAGTCCCTGTGCCCCCTCGTTTCATTCGGTTTTTTCAATTGTATATGAGAATCCACCTGGATATCAGATTCTTTCCCCGATTAGACCCATGATGACCTCTCATCCACGCTCCTCCAGCGTCGATCTGGACTCTCCCGATCGGCCATTCGATAACATTATCAACTTCCGCGATGTTGGACGTTCCATCAACCGACTCATGGGGAAAAAGTATGACCTGACTATATAACGGAGCCTCTGCCGGAAGGAAGGACGACGATAACTACCGTTGATGGGACTGAACTAATTATCATGCGAATCGTACTACAGGGTCTTGAACGAAGGTGTTTTATTTCGCAGCGCAAGGGTAAATCAGTCCATCAACGTTCCAGGTCTCTCGTATATAAATCCAATATCTTGTTATTGATGCGTGTAAACAATTTCCAGCTAGATGATGCCTCGGAAAGAGATAAACGGCGTTTAACGGATGAACTTCATATAGCTACTGTTATTGATTTGAGGTCTACGTATGTCCTTTTCTTTTGTTATTCCCCATTTACTTCCCCCCTCCAGATGTATCATAGTTACCCTACCTGTATTCTACATCATATTATCATTTGCAATATGACAAATCATGGAAAATGAAAGGCTAATGATCCTCAGAACGGAACACCAAATGGCAACCGCCAAACTCCATGCCGAAACGGGAACTTCTACTCCCCCTAATAATAATAACACAGACCATCTGTTTCAATTGCCCCATGTCCGCCGGCAATTGATTAGTCTGACCGGGAAAGCTTTCGAACGATCATTGCTGTGGCGCTTGGACTGGTGGAATTTCTTGTATGGATCTCTTTCTCTCTTTGGTTTCCTTTTTCCCCTATCATTCTTTTTTGTCTTCCTCCTCTTCTTCTTCTTTTTCTCACTCCGTAGGTATATGGGGCGTGGATGATGGATCAACGCTGGGGATAAGGAACAAGGAACTAATGAAGTTAACAGCAAGGTCCTTGCTCTCGCGGCGTCCGGCTACCGTAATGATGCCGTGATTATTGTCGGGGAACAGGTCATGTCGCCGCGGGGTTTGATCGGGTTGGGTCTGGATACCCTCGATAGCAGCACGGCTGAGATGAAAGAGATCTTTGAGCTCTTCGCGTCGCAGAATGACGGTGCGGATCGGACGTATCCGGCTCTGGTGCATTGTACCCAGGGAAAAGACCGTACGGGGCTCGTGGTTCTGATGTTGCTGCTTCTGACGGGCGTTGTGAGTGACGAGGCCATGACGGCGGATTATGTGCGGTCAGAACCGGAGTTGGTGGTTGAGGTGGAGGAGCGGATGAAGGAGATTCGGAAGTTGGGATTGTCGGAGGACTATACCAAGTGTCCGGATGGCTTTACGACGGAGATTCGGAGACATCTACAGGAGAGATACGGGGGTGTGGACGGGTATCTGAGGTTTGTGGGGGTTGAGAAGAAGAAGTTGGATGTGATTCGAGAGGCCCTGGTTGCTTAATCTCCATGTCTTTCCTCGTTTACTGGTGTTTGGCGTTGGTTGATACTGTTATTGCATGTACATGATAAACCTTGATGTGGACTACTAGATAATGTTAATGATAGACGATACAGTTCTTTGATCATGTCGGGTGTTATATTGAAGTAACCGGTATATTCACAAACATTAGAGGTATATCCAAGACCAAAATAAAAAGCCAAACAAGGATAGCATACATCACTCAAATCAGCCCCACCGAGGTATATTGCACATACATAACCCTAATGCACCGTAAATGCAAACGAACTCTAGAAAGTCAAAAAAGAAATGAAAAATGTCAAGCAAGGCCGATCACATGCGCTGTCCACGGTAGTAGCTATAATCCATATTAGGCCCGGCCGAGTCGGTCGTTAATGGCTCTTCAATCGTGGCGTTAGGCTGCGCCATGCCATTCTCCATCTCAGACCTCACGATCCGCTTCTCGCCCTGTGGAACGTGGCGGCGAGTGCGCACCGATGGTAACAGGTCGACAACGAAGGAAAGAACGTAGAATGTGAAGATGAGGGCGATTACTGCGAACCGTGGTTAGCTCCCGTGTCCATCTTATCAAGCTTCAAGTATCACATACCCCATTCCAAAACAGCTGCTGCGTTTCTCTTGCTGGGACCTTTCTTGCCGAGGACGGCAAAGGCAATGGCGAGGGCGATCTCGATGATAATGAACAGGAGTTTAATTACAAAGCTGGCGAATAGGACCCGATGCTGAGAGCGGTAGAAAACGCCCAGACGGAGGTACTCGGCGCAAATCAGGATGGCGCTTATAATGTAACCCACCCTATGACCGTCAGCATCTTATTCAGCTGATTGTCTTGTCGGTGTGTCGGACTTACAAGAACATGACCAGGAACCCATCGTGCATGTGCGGGTGGCGCACCGTATCGAAAATCGACAAGAGAATGAGCCCCAAGGCGCCCGCAATCGAGAAGAAGATCGAAAGAACGGCGCAGGCTTTGTCAAACCTGCCCTTGTTCGGCACCAGCTGACCGGCGTGTCGCAGCCACCGTTCGGAGATGAAGGAGAGATCCAGGAATACAACCGTTATTACACTTCCGGTGATGAACAAAGGTTTGAGGCCCTGTGCGCCAATATCGGAGATGTACCTATTCAACCGCGGTTAGTATCCGATCGTACCCAGATTATAGACAACGCCATACGCAATTGTTTGTCCTTCTTCCATGCTAGAATATACCGGCGTGCCCTGTACCGCCCAACTCCCCAGCATTGCAAGTAGCATTGCTAGTCATGGTTACTATTTTGTCACACATTCAACCGACGACAGGGCCATACCTATCCACATGAAGGCCGATATGACCGGAAAAATCCAGAATGAAATGATCCACATTATAACGACCCCTTGCTCCCTGACCCTCTAATTCGTTCTATATGTGTATTTCGTCGATTCCAAGGAGAAAGCTTATAATGTACAGAAAGTGGTACAATGACTGTTTAAAACCTTATAAGTCAGTCCATATATTCTTACTAGAGATTATGTAGCGCGCGAAAAAAAAAAAAAATAAATAAAATTTAAAAAAATAAAAAGTAGCA
Source organism: Aspergillus flavus (assembly GCF_009017415.1). Lineage (NCBI taxonomy): Eukaryota > Fungi > Ascomycota > Eurotiomycetes > Eurotiales > Aspergillaceae > Aspergillus > Aspergillus flavus. Next base: position 2,250,647 of record NC_092409.1, on the reverse strand, counting down.
ATTCAGCAGGGAGGCAAAACAATTCATGTAAGTGGCAGTAAATCATAAACGCCGGAAACTGCGGAAGTGGCTGAGACGGAACTTACACAATGATGCCTAGCGTGCAACTCTCGGCGCTGATCAGTTTTACGGGTGGTTGAAAATCTGTCCAACCCACGCGCTTATTAGCGATATACAGCTATAGGGGTAGCAGTAACGGGCGAGGAGCCGTAGTGGGTACGGTCGGGAAAAGACTGGAGGAACAAAAGGAAGAAGAATAATATGAATGAGGAGTGGTGGAAGAATGAACTGGTTTTTAAAAAGGATAGACAACAATTGATAGTCTACTATTTTTATTGAATTTATATATCCGGGAGCTGTAGAGGCTGGGGGAAACGAACGAACAATAACCAGTGGCCAAAAAGAACCGTTAGTCGATCGGCCTTTATCATGCAACAAGAGTACCTCTTGAATTGGCGACTCGGGGAGAGAAGGAGAGCGACTTAAGTATACTTAGTTTTACTACTCGAAAAATTTTGATGACTTCACCGTGCCGGCGTCTGTCGACGTCATCACCGGAGATCTCTTAATTCCGAAGATCCCCCATAACTCTCAACGTACTCACAGGACAGGTTAACGTAACCTCATGCCCGAGAAACGGCCACAAATTGAAACCTCCAACATGGGCAGTGACAAAGGTGTCTGGTTCCGCGGCATAATATTATACCTCATTTCCCGAGACTAATGAGTCAGGAGTATAAAAGCTCTCATCCGTAGATCTCGAAATTTATGAAAGTATGTGTGTGTTTTACCGCCTGCCGTGCTATAAATAGTTCTTGTTATGCATTACTCTTCGTCAATTTCGCTCACAACTTTTAGACAAACCATGATATTATCAGGCAGAAGGGCAAAAAAAGAAAAAAGAAGAAGAAAAAAATCTATATTATTCATCAATACTGAACTCCATTACGTCTGTTGCAGCAAAGCCACAATGGTTCCAAATTCCACCCAAGCAGTAACCCAAGACAAACCAAAGAGATAATTCCCACTAGACATCAACAAGGAGCACAACACTGGGAAACTTCAGAATCTAAGAACGGCGGCGGCGTTGACGGCTTCCTCTGCCGACTGCTGTGCGACCCGTCGGCACTTTGCGCCCAACCACATCCACGATATGTACTCGGTCATTGTCGTCTGAATCGCTTTCCTCGTCATCGTCGTCGTGTGACCCCCCCACCGTAGATCGCAATGCAGTCTTTCGAGGGGTGAATGAGCCCCGGACACTGGGGCTAGCGACGGCTTGGTATGTTGACATGTAGGAAGATGGTCGCCGTGAGGCTCCCTGCAGAGGATCCACTGAGCTACGCCTTGCATGCAAATGCCGATCTCTTGAAGAAGGAAGCTGATACGGAGGCACCCAGCCGGGGTCATCCGGGAGAGGATATGCGGAGGCTGTACCTCTTAAGGACGCTTGCGGGGATCTAGTGGAATGCCGCTCAGAATATCGAAGTGAGGACTTAGGGGACGGAACAGGTGGTTGAGATTGTCGAGACGGAGCATCGGAGCTGCGGGCCCAACTGCTACCGGCAAGTCGATATGGTGTGGTCTGTTCGCCCTGCGATATACTGGATCCGCGTCGCTGTACGTCTGACGCGGGGCTATCCCTCGACCTAGAACCCTTAGTGGTGGGGTTTCCACGTGTAGAATCTCTCTTGCCACCGGTCTGCATTCGCTTGCGTTCCAGTGCCTCGAGTTCTCGTTTCGATAATCGTACATTTTTCTGTCCCAGCATTTGCGCGCGTCGAATCCGTTCCAGGGCATGTTCCACGTGCCATTCCTCTTTATCTTTCAAAGCAAGCTGAACCGCATAAGCCACCGTACTATCCCCGTCTTCATGCAAGTTATAATCCATCCCATCGACAAATCCGGTCTCATCAGAAAGCTTGTCATATTCCAACATCCGTTTCCGCCATCCTAAGATTTCATCCATGTCCATACCAGTCAATTGTTTTGCGTAAAAGTCCCGGTTATCCCGCAGAAGGTACTCGTCCTCACTATTAATCTCCTCGATCCGTGGGTCACCTTCCACCCACGGATCCGCCCATCTCCCGGTTTGTCTCCCCCGTTGTGCCCCTGGTGGTCTTCCCCATTGGGGCATACCGTAAGGAGTTCGCGGCCGACCACCTAGACCGCCTCCTCTGAAAAAGCATTCTCGATCGGTTTATCCAGAAAAGCGGCGTGGCCAAAGACACACACGCCAGTAGCCCCAATCAGCCACAGTACAGTGCTGATGGGAGAAGCCAAGAAGCCGAGAGGGACCGCCACAATCAGCAATCCGGTGTAAAGCTGGGAAGTGTTGAACCGGGCAAATCCCAGATCAAGGTCGCGGCCCTGAAGCTTTCCGATCCCGTACAAGCCACCAGTAACCAAGATGATCACGAAAAGCAACATAAAGTTCGTCAGCAAGCTGTAGATGCTGAGCATCGCGAAGACCGCGGCATAGTTGCTAGAAAAGTAAGACAGGTTGTAGTTCACACGGCTCTGAACCTCGCCGAAGTTGGCCGGCTTGGAGACCCGTTTGACGTCAAGAAACTCGGAAATGGGCCGGAGGTTGGCGAAACGAGAGCCTAGGGATTGTGATCGGAGGCTGTTAAAGCGCTCACCGAAGCGCGAGGTGATCGCATCGACGGGAATCTGAATTGGGCTCATTATGGTGATTGCGAAGGAATTAGGATAATCACGGAAAATATGGTGATTGAATAGGAGGTGATAGGAACTTTAAGATCGTGCGAAAGGGATTTGCGGGACGCGTGCGCGAAGGAGAGCCAGAAAGTGATCAAGGCAGACCGAAGAAAGGAATTCCGAGGGTGAAAAAGGGGAAAGTATAGGTAATGGTAATGGTTTAGTTGGCCCGAAAAGCACTGAAGAAAAAGTAAAAGACGTTTAACCCTTTCGGTCAGTACGTATTTTTGTCTGGACTTTTAAATGGACCGAGCCAAATAAGCACAGACGATCCAGCCGCCTTGCAAGGCAGCCACAACTTGGAAGTTTCAATCACCCTTTGGCGATCAAGGGAGAGATGGCCAGTCTCTCTCAGAGAGGAAGTCGATTGTAAGAGAAAAAAGGACGACAATGAAAGAAAGGAAGAAAGATCTTGTCCACATCTGACTCATAAAGAGAGAGGAAAATAGTATGTAGATGTGGTTCCCCGGATTCATGGGCCTTTCACCGCTAAGAATAGAAGTGGATTTGGCTGAGACCGGATTGGGTTTGGAGACAAAGACGAAGACGACCAGTTCCAACCACGGTCCAGAGGAGATGGAGGAGCTGATTTTCACGTTGCAGTAAGAGCGACAGCCATCTCGTCACTTCGATCCGGCGCCCTCTCTTACTCCATCATCTTCCAACCCACTTCTGGAGGTGATATACTAGTAGGTACAGTACTTAAGGTCCTGGTACTGGTTGGTACTCGGTACTGGTATACATACGAGACAGGTACAGTTAGAGAAGGGGAAAGGAACAACAAACTTGAACAGGGACAACGCTGCATTTATTGTAAACCCAACACTCTCCCCTCCCACTCCTCAGAATCCCTAGTAGCGAATGAATTTCCCGCTCGGACTATCCAACTGTCTTTCTCCTCCTCAACTCTCGCCTTACTTGTCAACAAATTTATGTAACCATCATTGGTCCACGTCGTTGCCCTGCGGAAGGTGGATCGTCCTCCAATCCGGGTTCGTCACATTGGGTAGCCATGGATCACTCATGATTCACCTTCCTGTTTCCGTACCGTATATGTTACCTGACCGCCTTGGTGCCTGATGACAGATCATAGCTTAGGTTATTTGCCTGAGAATGATAGGGTAACATAGTCGAATAGGAATTGTTCGCCAGGAAATAATAATCCTCCACAACTCATAGTGGGTGTGTGTGTGTGTGTTGGCCTCATTGAGTAATTCTCCCGCGCTACTCTCCTTCCAATTGACTTCGGGTCCAGCGGCTTGACCGCTCCCCTCATCGCCAAAAGATGAAGTCCACAGCACTCCGCTTGGTCGTGTTTGCTGTCCTGTGTGTTCTTGCGACGGCCTGGACTAAGGACGGTCAGCTACCCTACTTACTTCCCCTTGTATGACCAATATCTTCCTAACCGCATTTCATCTCCAGACTATGAAATCTTCTCCCTCCGTGATGAAGTTGCCGCGACGGAGGGTACAAATGTGACATTTTACGGTGCGCTACCTTTTGTTCCCCCTTTCCCGTACTGTACCATGCTCTGACAATTATACCAACAGATTTCCTCGGTATCCAACCTAATGCCAACCAGGACGACATCAACAAAGCATATCGCAAGAAATCTCGCCTCCTACACCCGGACAAAGTCAAGCGATCCTTCATCGCCAATGCTTCCAAGGATAAATCCCGAGCCAAAAACAAGAAGCCAGGCATCCACGTCAATCAGGGCCCGAGTAAGCGAGAAATTGACGCCGCCGTGAAGAAGGCTCATGACCGTGCTTCCCGTTTGAATACCGTTGCAAATATCCTTCGTGGGCCGGGCCGAGAGCGTTACGACTACTTCTTGAAAAATGGCTTCCCCAAGTGGAAGGGTACCGGTTATTACTATTCGCGCTTTCGCCCGGGGCTAGGATCCGTCTTGACTGGCCTGTTTTTGGCTTTTGGTGGTGGTGCTCATTATGCTGCTTTGTTTCTTGGTTGGAAACGCCAGCGCGAGTTCGTTGACCGGTATATCCGTCAGGCGAGGAGGGCTGCCTGGGGAGATGAGCTAGGGGTTCGTGGTATTCCAGGCGTGGATTCAGCCAATGTTACCGCACCTGCCCCAGCTCCGACACCCGAAGCGGAAACGAGTGCAGTGCCTATCAATCGCCGCCAGAAACGCATGATGGAGAAGGAGAATCGCAAGGAAAGCAAAAAAGGAAACCGGGCAAGTTCCCGAAACTCTGGTACTGCGACCCCGACAGGCGAGTCCACGGAGCCGTCCGGAGAGAGGAAAAGGGTGATCGCGGAGAATGGGAAGGTCCTGATCGTTGATTCCGTTGGCAAAGTGTTCTTGGAGGAAGAAACGGAAGATGGTGAGAAGCAAGAATTCCTACTTGATATCGATGAAATACAGCGCCCCACGGTGCGCGACACTATGTTGTTCCGCGTGCCCATCTGGTTTTATCATAAAACTGTTGGCAGATTGCTCGGAGCTTCCAGCGCCGCAGGTGGCGAGATCGTCGATGAGGAGCCGTCCGAGGTACCGGAACAGACTATTGAGCAAGCCAACGATTCTGCCGTGGCACCTAAAAGTCGAGTATCGAGAAGACGAGGAAAGCGCTCTCAGAAGTCTTGACGAGACTGATATAGAAAGCATCCCGTTTCCTGTTTGACTACTCATGATCTTCTAATTTGGATCCTCGATGCTTGTCTTCCAGGAGAGTCGTCATCCCAAACATGTATAAATAAATGTGCAATACTTGAGGTATAGAAATGCATACCATTGAGCCCTTCGCAGTCAATTGCACCACGTCGGGAGTAGATATTGTACGGTTCAAACAAACCAATTTAGATGTACCTATACACGCCCAAAAAGAAGAAGAATTCGGTAGAATTGCAGCTAACCCTCCAATATCACATATAATAAGTCACGAAAAACGAAAGCGATTAACAAGTTACCGAAAACCAAGTTTATATCATGTCATCATTGTCATCATGATCGTAGATGTCTTTACCTTCCCGCACACCCATCATACAATGGTCATTTCCCAGCCAAGCGCTCCGCTAGACCGCACAGCCTAGATTGAGATATAGAGCGTTTCACTCCTTACATGATCATTTTAGCAATGCTCATGAACGAGTTCAAGTGCTCCATGATGCCCTTCTTGCCACCATCTCGGGATTGTCCACCTTGACCGCCAAAGATGTTCTTGGGCAGACGAATGCCAATCATGGCGAACAGTTTCTGCAAAACACCGCTTGTAAGAAGCGGTATGAGAACTAGGAGCAGCACCTTGATTGGGTGCTCACGGGCATATTTGTAGATGTCACGTAGCAGCCTTTTGATGATATGGACTACCTTTTGGACGAAGCCAGACCGAGGTCGTGCTCGTCGCGACGAGGACGAGTAGGCCGATGGACTGGATCGGCCGGCGCGGCTGCGGCTGCCTCCGCCGTTGAAACTAAAGATTGAAGGAGCAGAGTGCCGGGAATGATGGGTGGAATACGTTGACCGGCGAGAAGGAGAGCGTTTACGTCCCGAGTGAGAAGAGGAAACGGAAGATTGTGTATCAAACCAGCCCATTTTCTTTCGGTAGACCTTTCGGCTCGCTTACTGTGTATGCAAGAAACTGGGGGAATTTGAGCTCGTGCGAGATGCTTCCCTTGTCCTGAGGGCAAGATGGGTGGAAATGGCTGTGTGTGCGTGTCCTCGTATGCAGCTCAATTGTGGCGATGAGGCAGTAGCTAGTTGCGGAGTGGGTTGCTGCAGAGGCGCACAATTCCAGAATCTAGGCTCTTTGCTGCAGTGGCTTTGTCTCCACCGCTGGAGTCCAGAATTGCTTAGGCTATGTGGATGAATTAGCGGAGAAAATCCAGGAACTTGTTCCACTGAAGTGATACGGAGACGAGAACAAGACTCCCAAAAGATGTTGGGACCGGACTCAATGGAACCAAAGTCTTGAGAGCGGGAAAGTCGGGAGATTGGTAAGGGGAGGCAAGAGAAAGAAATTAGATTGGAATGAAGTGGAATTGATGTGGACAGTGGACACACTGACTCTCAGCAAAAGACATACACTTATGCAACAAAGTGGGTGGCTGGAGGCTTCGGGCGCTTCTCATTGGTGGTGATGCCCAGGAACCTCATCCCGTGCGCGGGTTCACGAACTTAACCGTAAAGGAACAAACAAAAAAGAGATTCAACGATAGTGCGGAGTAAGATGATATGAGCTCTCTTTGAGTACTACTACAGGCACCATCATTATTAGCACAGTCAAAACGCGCCACCGCTTTTCGCAGCCCCAGGAAAGTCATTCTGGATAGCTTCCCAGAATGGCTTTCCACCAATCTGCATGTCTTTGAATGCGGGACACGAGAAATTCAACAGCGATGTGGATATCGCAACACTGATCATATCCAGCGGTATAGACAAGGTCTTGTACAGCCCCGCCAGCGCGTTCGGGCTGAGGAATTTCAGGGCTTCAAACGCAAAGCAGAGGAGGTTATTCTCCTTTAAGAGGGTGGTTAGGTTGAAGACGCCACCTGTCGCATCAGAGAGATCGATTCCTGTGAAACTGTTGATGGTTCCAGTGTTTCCTCCGATACTATTATCATTAATACTTGTCGATAACCTTGTCGACAGAAGCAGATACTCACCTTCCAAGCTCGGGATACTTCAGGAGCCAGTCAAGGGTGTCAAGGTTAAGTTTCACCAGACCATAGTCTACTGGAGACTTGTACCAGTTCTCAGGGATTCTCTCCCATCCTTGCCGATAGGTAAAGTTTCCTTCTTCGCCGTAGATGGCGAAGAAATTACGAACTATTTCCTTGGCTATTCAACGGTTAGTTCAAGCCTTCGAGGGTTGACCGTCGGCCTTAGATCTTACTCAAAACGCCCTCTGGATTCTCCTGTGAATAATTTCGAAAAAGTCTTGCCGGGAATAGATAACCGGCATTGCGCGCAATCAATCCAGTCACTGGCCCGTAGTAGAATTCTGGATTGCTCTGCTTGGTTTGGTCCATACGAATCTTCGCTCGTTTTGCCATCAGGTCCATGCTGAATGTGCCGTCCGTAGACATGTTATACCATTCCATAAACTTGCTCATGTTGAGAGCGTGGTTGTTGCCGGTTGTATAGAGGTCATCGCGCGTATTGGAGGAATCGGATTCAATGAAATTGTGGGAGCCAATAAGGCCTCGTGGCTCGCCTGCGACAGTTTAGAGATAGATATCAGTAGTATTCTCGGTGACGAACGAACCAAGGAGACCCCCAAGATTTCCTAGAAGATTGTTCACGCCTGTATCCCTTCCCCCGATGGAAAAGCTGGGGTCTAAAGACAGTGGATTTCCTGTCCAAACTGTACCCATCGCGCCGAGGATCGTCGCAAGATCGACTCCCATCCCGTATACTATAGTCGTCAGTCTGGTAAATTTGGTGCCTGGGAAATGAAAATAAACCTACCTTCATTGGTGGCAGCAACTACATTGGTGAACTATGAATTGTCAGGCATGGACTCCTGTGGGTCGTTAAAGACGCAGGCCTTCACTTACAGACACGACACCGTTGTGAGGGATATATGCATGGTTCGCCAAGGCGTTCAGACCAGGACAAGGTCCACGCTGGTCACCTTTCTCAAAGTCTGGAGGCTGGAAGGCATGGTCCCCTGTGACTTTATTTCAATAATCCTTCAGCCACAGTCATACATAGTGCGTATGGGAAAGACGTACTATCAATTGGAGAGTTCATAGAATCCATCAGCAAACGCTTATGCACACCCGCCCTGAATTGATGATGCATATCTGAATAAGGGCATCTCTTGTCAATATGCTCCACAGTCCTCATCATCTCGAGCAAATTTTCTTCTGTAGGGTGGCCTGTGGTCAGGGATCCCAGCCCTAGAGTAATTATGGGCAGAATTGTTCTAGACGTCCTCATGATTCGAGGAAATAACAACGACAGAAAATTCGAAACGAGGAACTAAGTGGACAGGCTCGAATGACAAATGGTTGGTTCGAGGGCAAGAAAAGGAATGTACTGCATTTAGCGGTCATAAGTTAATGCCGAACGTATAAGAAAGATGTGAACAGGGCAGCAACACACATTCTCAATGGTATATAGATTGGTAGAGCATAGACCTTTATATTATGTACGTACATACTATTTCGCTTACTGGAAGTCAAAGGACGACTTTTGGTTACTAATTTCCTTCCCCTGAGTCTTCGTCAGTACTGAGCCCGGAGTGGCTTCCCAAGAGAAAGTATCAATATACTAATAGTATAATTGCCCCTGACCTGTCCCAACGATTCCCCCTTCTACCAACCATCAACTCCTAGTTACTCCAAAGTACGCTAGGTTTACTGGTAGCGGGTCGCGGCACTCGGGTGAGACTGTCTGTGCCATCGTGGAATTCTAGTTTTACCCTAAGAAATACAGAACTGAGCGGGGCATAGAATATTAGGAAGCTTAACAGCTTTTCGAATTTACTGGTAGTTTAACGTAAACCGGATAACCCTATTCCATACTAATAGCTTTAGTAGATATGCTAAATGTTTTGAATCTTAAGCTATGATTTATAAAAGATAATTCTCCCACACTAGAAGCTAAGCTTAGAAGATGTATATGAATAGGATGGAGGTAGACATGAAACACCACCTTTATATGGTAGAAGGACAAGAATCACGACAGTGTCACAGTATCATAACTCTCAGATAGTTCAAGACTGAAGATTACATACAATAACTGAAGGAGCTCTAGGGGTCTATTTCGTGGTGAACCGGCTGAGATAACCCGTCCCATCCAAGGGCTAGAGTAATACTTCTCCAATTTAGCTAGGCAGAGTGTATCTTTATGTCTCTTGTGTTGGCAGGGTTGAATGCCGATCCTAATTGTCTTACAGTTCTAGAGCAAAAGTATCCGTGTATAGCGCCTTTCCCCCCTGAATTATTAAAATGATCTAGTTTTTTAAAACAGCTATTATTCTTCTATTTTATTAGAAATTTACTAGTAAATTTAAATCTATATAGAAAAATAATGAATATCTTTAAAAATTGATTTTTTCGCTGACTAGTATTTAGTATACTAGCTCTTTGCCTGAATAACTATCTTAATACGCCTAGGTATAGACTCTACTAACCTATTAAAAAAATTCTTAGATATCTTATTCCACGCACGCTCTATTAAAGCGCTAAAATGTGTTTTTAAAGCTTCTTCAGTGTCTTTAAATTTCTCTATCTTTGTAACGAAGGATCTACTATACAGAGTAGATAGTCTGTCAACTAGGTAAGGAAACGGGAGGCAAAAGGTAAAGCTCTATCATTAACACGATAGTAGAACAAAATACAAAAAGACTGATTCTTGTCCCATTTTCCTATGTTTTCAGCAGCGCTTAAATAGCTTAAGAATCCTTCTTATTTAGGAAGTTCTTTCCCTTAGAATCCCAACCGAATAGTCGGTGAATCCTTTCATTAGAAAAAGGACCAAAAAGTCAAGGCGTTAATCTCCCTGAGTCTGGTTCAGAACTGCGAAGGGAGCTGGGGTGTATGTAGGTTGAGCAGGGGTTAGAAGCCCCGGGGGTTCTGTATGTCCTACGGGCCGATTCTGCATCGGCTCCGTGACAATCTTAGGATCGAGCTGATATATTATTTCTTTTAGCTTTGACCAGGCATATTTAATTGGATTAAGATTAGGTAAGTAAGGCGGCCAATCGATAGTAGAAATCTCTATGTTTTGGAACCAATGTTTAATCTTGTTGGCTGTATATATAGGAGTGTTGTTATGTATGAATTCTAGACCAGGTTCCTATATAGAATAGAGATTATCTTCTAGAATCTTGAGATAGCTCTCTGTAGAGTAGTCACGTTGTTGAGTATTAGGATCACGCGCTATTATATTAATTTTTGAGCGAGAATGATCTTAAAATGCTTTCTAAATTATGATAGATAGACCTTTCGACTTGTTGTATGGAATAATATACTTCTTTTTCTATTTCTTCTCTAATTGGTTGAGTCTAAAGTACTATTTTTGATGCTTTTTCTTTTCTAATTTAACCGAGTATTTGTTTGACTAGATAATCTTGCGCCATTGTTTGATACTCTAGTCTCGGTGGGCCAACGCCTATTCTAAACGCTTTTTAGTATGCTTTTTTTTTAATTTAGGTCTTTTTTGAGCGCGCCAGTGGCTATATCCCGAAGTCTTAAATAGTCTAAGAAAGGTAGAGTTGGAGGTAGTTGTTCTATTTTGGAAGTGTATCTGATTGTAGGTAATAAAGGGATTGGAGTGTATAATAGCTAGAATTCTGTACTTGTTATGTTTATTAAGTACAGGAGGCCTGTCTGATTGATATATTGTTTTTCTATTGTTTCGAAGCGATTTCTTTTTGATGGTATACTGAATGGTTGACGCGGAAATTTGAAGTGATTCTTTAATTTTGGCTTGAGAAATCTTTGTATGAGCTAAACCACATATAAAACCCCTAGTATAGGGACTTAATTTGGATTTCTTTATTCTATTCGGGTCTATTACCCCTAGAGGTGTTCTAGGAGCCATTTGTTGAAGAAATAAGAAATAGGTAGAAAAAACGGCATGGTCGCGGATGACGCGTTTTACACGGAAACTAAAGATGGGGACTGTAGATTTAGGGTTCGTCGCGCGTTTCCCAAGTGCCACTGCCGCGCTACAGCCAACGGGTCGGGAACGTCTACCCACATTTGACGAGGCTTTATTCCTTCGTGGCTCCTGGAAATTACAGCACTCCAAAGATATATATTTGTGATTGCGCAGCGGAGCGAAGCGGAGCTAGCAATATACGGACGGGTTTTCAGCTTCTCGACTCTGATTGGTCCATGCTTTGCTCACGTATCTGGCTTTTCATTGGTTCTCAATTCATCCGGGACATTATTGGTCGCTTGCCCGCTTACTAATTTAGATAGTAATTGAAGGTCATGTGATTAGATCGCTGCGCACGTCTTTGGCAGGTCTTTGGCCTGGCACTAACTAGTAATAATTTCTTACAGTGTGCAATCTATCTACATCTAGAGTATACACTACACAAACTTTCAGGCCCAGAGAACGGTCGAGCACCTAGTGGGGTTGCAATCACTGTTTACTAATAGTCTAGAGTGCTAAGCTATTGTTTTTACTCAACTTGAACTTCTTCTCTATAGTGTAGGCAAATGATAATAACTACGACAGCAGTCAGTTATCACTGAAATAGATAAATCTCGAGGTTGTTCCCAAGTATCGCGGCCGTTGGGGGATTAACCTGGAACTATTATAGTCATGAGCAATGAGTAGTAGAGACTGACTCCAAGGCTGCCCACATTCAGTGTGGACTCGCGTGAGCCTGATCGATTTAGTTTTTATTTCTATTTTTCCCCCTTATCCCCTCCCCTCCAAGTGGGCAAATATTCGGAAGCAAAAGATGAGGCACTGAACCAAAGTACTAGCAACCCCTTATCCTTGTTTGTGAGAATTTAACCTAAGAAAAAGATAGACAATGGACACTAGAGAAAAAGTAAATCCTGCCGCTGCTTCTATTCATCAATCACAATCAGGAGCAGCCGTTACATCATCGATGTGATAACGATGTCTAATGGGCAGATTAAGCCCACCAACAACATGGAAAGGTGAGGCTTTCTTTACTTTTATTTTTTATGCTGATCATCACTTTTTACATCATCCACTTTATACATTCAACTAAACCGTCCGGGAGTCATTTTATCCATATCCTGATAAACGACCAAGCGCCCTTGATTATGCTTGTTTGTCTTTTCTCTTCAATGTTTACATCTAGTCATTCCTTTGTTTTAAAGATTTTACGATCTGCTTCTTTCTTCTTCGTTGTTGCTTTTTTTTCAACTACACAGTAGTAGTGCCGCCCAGGATGAAGTTGGTTCTTGTAATGATACTGCTAGCAGTAGCATTTCCTGGGCTTATTTTGGCAAATCTACAGGAACTAGCAGCTGCAATGCCACGATGTGGTGTAAGTATACAGTTTCACATTGGTATGAAGAAAAACTGACTTGTCCAGCTCAATTGCATGATCTCATCCATTGCAGTGTCTAATTGTGCAGCTACAGACCAGGCCTGTATATGCACGGATGCTACTCTCACCACCAGTATAGAGATATGTGTTGCAGCAAATTGCACAGTTCGGGATTCTTTGAGTACGTTGATATTCTTGGCCCTTAACATCTCCCGTTTAACTGTATGTAGCGAGCAAAAATGTGTCGATGACAGCCTGCGGTCAACCAGTGCGAGACCATACAAAGGTAGTGTCCATCGCGGGCGTCGTGGGAGGAGTTATAGCCTTTGTAGCATTTCTTCTTCGAATAATGGCAAGAATGAAGTGCTGTGGTGGTGAATTTGGGTTGGACGACTGGACAATGGCGGTGACCATGGTATGACCTCTCCCGATATTCAGAAAAGGCGCGAGGTATCTAACTGGGACACTCCAGCTGCTTGTCATTGCCCTCTCATCGCTATCTGTCGTTTGTATGTGCACCATGTTTACTCAGGAGGGAGCAATTATACTGACCATGGCACATAGTGGCTGATACGGGCCTTGGTAAAGATATCTGGACGCTTCCCTTTGATAACATTACCCGTATTCTCAAGGTCAGTAAGATGAATGTCTCTGCAGCATATGGTGTACTGAACTAGGAGTATCAGATATATTTCTTTGACGAGTGCTTATACCTTAGTATTCTACCATTGACGAAGATTTCGATTCTTTTCTTTTACCTGAGGGTTTTTCCAAAGCGCTCATTCCGGAATGCTGTGTACACTGTGATCGGCCTAAATGTTTGTTACATGATTGCATTTGTGTTGATTTCGGTATTTCAATGCCGGCCGCTCGATGGAGCCTGGCTCCACTGGGATAAAGAGGATCAGTATCAGTGCAACGACATCAACGCACAAGGCTGGGCGGCAGCCGTCTTCAATATGGTTTTGGACTTAGTCGTCATGATAATGCCTCTCCGTGAGCTCTATCACCTGCAGCTTTCCCTGCGGAAGAAGCTCCTTGTGATGTGTATGTTCAGCCTTGGTATCTTGTAAGTGTTTGGAATGGAGTTACTATGAATAAGTTACTCATACAAAACAGTGTCACACTGGTCAGCATACTACGGCTAAAATCACTCATTCATTTTGCAGATACCGATAACTTGACCTGTGAGTCCACACTGCCCTGTTGAAGGAATGCTGGTGCATAGTTAATTATTCGATAATACAGGGGATTATGTCCAAGTGGGATACTGGAGCACCATCGAGGTCCACGTGGGAGTTATTTGTGCCTGTCTACCGGCTATTCGCTCATTGCTGACCCGCATCTGCCCCAGCATTTTCGGCGACACGAGGGTTCAGACCAGCACGAGCCGGTCGGGGGGCGCCAGCTCTCGACTCGAAGGCGTGGTGCAAAGTAAGCCCAAAGTGAAAGGAGATGATTCGGACTTCCTTCCTCTTGTAGACATGGACAACTCCAGCCACTTTGACCTGCAAACCCACTGGTGATCTTAAAAACCTTACATTTTCTTACCGGATGTATGGCCGTTCATTCAATTACCCTCTGGCATGCTTCAAAGATTCTTATCTCTTTGTTCTTGATTTCTTTTTCATTGGATATTTTGCTTTCTGTTCTTTTCCCCCAGGATAATCTGCTTTTTCTTCTCTTTGTACCTTTATATACCCTTCATTCACATTACTTCTCCTTATGACAAGGTTAATACTTATGTATCATAGAACAACGGAGGAAGGTAGACTAGCCCTCGGGTTCAGACTTCCATAACCTTATTTAGAATCTGTCAAAAGAGAACGGAAATATTTACTACTAGTCGTGTCCGACAATCTTAAGGTTGCTAGTAGGCACAAGTATCTCCACAAGGTAGATCATTATCTGTTTTAGGGCGTAGTCAACTTTAACCCTAACTGTCACCCGCCATTCCCCGAAGTGAGTAAAGATTAGACTGTTACTTAATGTCTTAGCTGCTAAGATTCAAGCAAATAGGGGAAGATTGCTTGCTCTACAAAGAAGGAAAGAAAGAAAGAGAGAGAGAGAGAGAGAGAAAAAAAAAAAGATATTAACAGTAAGATGATTACATCAAACCAATAAATTAGGTTGTCGAATGACTCGTAGAAGCACAAAACCCACAAAATGCGATATATGAGGAGATTCCACTTCCCTACACACGGTATGGAAAATGACTACTACGTATGAATCTAGGCCTAATTTCTCAACGGTTGAACGGAGGTCACCCGAGCTTCTGAGTCCAGTTTATACTCTACTAGTGCAATGCCTAATTTGGCTGCTGAAGTTGATACCCAACAGTTGGGGCCCCCGGGCCGAGACTTTCTGACCCACTGCTAGTGTACGTTAATTATAATTTAACATGCTCGGGGTTAATGATAGTATCCAGCGAGGTTCCTCGTGAGATAGCACAAATGATCGTCACCAGCTACACTCTATGGTAGAACACCGGCTTATTTTCTACTACTCTAGTATGGCCTGCGCCAGAGGAGTAAGCACTCAACTGTCTCGGCCGAGCAGACAACTTCGTGGTTTTTACGGAGTACTTCCATGGACTTTTGGGTGGATATTGCCCCTTTTCCTTTTCCTTGTTCTTTACATCCCTTGTCTTAAAGCAGATTGGAGAGGTGCTGAATGCCGATCGTGGACAGCATAGCCTGGCCCAGACGTGGGACTTCAACATACGGCCCATGTGGGGAATGCATTTCCACCTATAGCCAAATATCCATATGCTGGTGGTTTATATACCAGCTCAACATTATACCCTTACAGGTGTTTCTAGTCTTCCTTTTCGTAATCACTTCGCGAGATATGAAGAGAGTATACTGATGACCGGCTATTGTCAACAGTGAAGGCTGCAGAGGGCAGTGAGAATCAAGATATAACAATCTGCATTAGATATATCGTTGGATTGTATATGTTCACATTTGTTAACTATGATGTTTGCAAATCTCAGTCCTACATACCAATTCGAGTCAAAAAGTAAAATTACAATATGAGCCCAATAAGACAATTATTAATTAGAGAAAAGGGGGGAAATTAAATAAAAATGCAAGAAAGAGACAGCGCTCCGTTGGTATCCAGGCCCTCCTTTCATAGAATGGGCAACAGTCTTAGTGGCTTAGATCATTTGGTTTGGGCTATTCTGTTGGGACTTAGTAAATGTCATTAAAATACTAAGGATACTCTGCACAATAACTGACCTATGCAAGTAGAATACCACATGTCGATCATTTACAATGCTGCATTATCATATGATAATAACGCATTCCAAGCATATCTTCAGGAGTACTTCTCCTGGGAGGATCTGCTACTCTTGATAGCTGGGTATAAGAATGAAAGACTACACGGCTTTAGAAAGCCCTTTCTTTTGAGTCCATATACTATTAGCTAGAGTACCCTCTGTCTCTTTGACTATGATCTTTCTCAGGAGCTTTGTTTTATCTTTGGCCCTCTCTCCCCTTCTAGCCTCGTAAGTCGTTCTGTTTACTTGTCCTGCGTTGGGGGATCTTTGACCGGGTACTAAAGCTATATAAAATAGTGGCCACAAAGCCAATCATCAATGGCTTCACGACACTCAAACGCGGTCCGTGAATAGCTCCTATATAGCATCCGACAACCCTACAGAATATGACTATGTAGTTGTCGGTTCGGGCCCAGGAGGCGGCCCATTGGCAGCACGATTAGCCATTGCAGGCTACAGAGTCCTTCTTATCGACGCCGGGGATGATCAAGGCAATGCAACTAAGCAGCAGGTGCCCGCATTGCAGTTGCAGTCGACTGAGTATGAGCCAATGCGTTGGGATTACTTCGTCAACCACTACTCCAACTTGACCCGCCAGGAGGAAGATTCAAAAATAACGTATAGAACTCCATCTGGAGACATTCATGTTGGTCCTAGCCCCCCTGCTAATTCGGAACCACTGGGAATTTTGTATCCTCGAGCCGGCACCTTGGGAGGTTGCTCCGCACACAATGCCATGATGTTAGACTCTTAAGTTCCCCAGCTATTGATATAAAATCTATCATCCTTTCTAACAATTAGATAGCACGATCCTTGCCTATGACAGTGACTGGGATAGCATTGCGTCTGCTACGAGTGATGACTCTTGGTCAGCCGAGAAGATGCGCGAATATCTCAAACGGCTGGAGCGTAATCGCTATTTGCCGAACAGTATTGCTGGACATGGTTTTAATGGCTGGCTCACTACCAGTCTAACACAGCTGAAGCTTGTTCTTGAGGATCAGAAGCTGTTGTCCCTGGTCATTGCGGCAGCTACAGCTGCTGGTCAGAATCTACTAGGCAAGATTGTCGATACCGTGACCGGCCTTAGTGATATTCTGCTCCGAGACCTCAACAACGATGGTGCGACTCGTGATCAGCAAGTCGGTCTGTTCCAGGTGCCTCTCGCTGTAGACATTCCTGAATATAGACGCACAGGTCCCCGTGATTTTTTGATGGACACGGTCAATGCTGTGAATGCCGATGGCTCGCGCAAATACCATCTTGATATCCAGCTGAACACTCTTGTGACCAATGTACGCTTTGAGACATCTGGTACCAAGCCTAGGGCAACGGGGGTGGACTATATCAGGGGTCGAAGTTTGTACAGAGCGGATCCACGGTCAGAAAGTGCATCTGTAGGTACTCCCGGGTATGTCAATGCGGCCCGCGAAGTCGTCTTGTCTGCAGGCACGTTCAATACCCCTCAGCTACTGAAGCTTAGTGGCATTGGACCCAAGGATGAGTTGAACAGATGGAACATCTCGGTGCTTGTTGACCTTCCTGGTGTTGGCACCAACCTCCAAGATCGCTATGAGACTGGCTTAGTTGGGAAGACGCCCACGGATTTTACCCTTACCACCAAGTGCACATTCATGGATAGTCTGCCAGATCCTTGTCTTGAACAGTGGCAAAACAATTCCCTGGACAAAGGAACATATACAACTAACGGCATTGCGATTGCCATCATCCGGAAGTCCTCTACTTCGGATGGAGAGCCGGATCTCCTCATATCCGGAGCCCCTGCCAACTTCCAAGGATATTTCCCCGGCTACTCTTATGAGGCCCTGAAAGACGCTCAGCATTGGACCTGGATTACCTTGAAGTCACACAGTCGCAATAATGCAGGCACGGTGGAGCTCAGATCTACAGATCCTAAAGACACCCCGATCATTAACTTCAACTCGTTCGATACCGGCATCACAGAAAACGATGCCGACGACAAAGACCTACAGGCCGTGTACGAAGCTATGGAATTTTCGAGGAAGATTTTTGATAATTTGGTGCCCCTAGATGGAAGTTTTGAGGAGGTATGGCCAGGGCCCAATGTCACTACTGAAGCAGAGTTGAAGGAGTTCATCAAGAGAGAGGCATGGGGCCATCACGCTTGTTGTACCAACCCTATCGGCCCTGACACTGACAAGAATAGCGTGTTAGATTCTCGCTTTAGGGTTTTGGGTGTCGATGGTCTCCGAGTAGTAGACGCGTCGGTTTTCCCTAAGATACCCGGATACTATATCGCGCTGCCCGTCTACATGGTCAGCGAAAAGGCAGCCGATGTTATCCTCTCCGACGCAGCCTGAGCTTTTAAGCGTGCTTCTTTTCTTTAAAAGTATTTTGCTCATACTTTTCTTCCCTTATTTCTGTCTCCAACTCTGTCCAGGCCAAACCCACGTTGTACGTACCCGGTCGATATCGCATTTATTTCTAAGTTTAAGTGGCCCAGCGATAAGGCTTATTAGTGTGTATATCGTAGAGACAATGATAACTAACCAACATGCTAAAAATATAGTAGAAGCCATAAATAACGCTTTTCAGTTCTGGAAGCCGTGATACTGCCAGGATTGAATACTTGCGCTATCGACTTAACATAGATATACTCTCTGCCTAAGGCATCAACGGGGGCATCGGTAGGCTACGTCATTTTCCTTCCCGTGCCACTTCATTTGCTTTGCGGATTTATGTTGTTAAGTACAAGTTTTAGCTCATGATCCCCGCTCTGCGTAATAATCTTACTTCGAATATATTTGGAGGCCACGATCTAAACTTACACGTCAAATCTGCAATCTATATCCATTCATAGATCGTTATATTAGTAAATATGCCGAGTAAGTCTGCCAACAAGGCTTCGTCTAGAGCGTGTGAGCACTAATACTTCTAGTGTGCAGAACAACCTGATTATTGTAAATATTATTCTCGATTCCACCCGACCAAACGATAGTGTTTGTTTTGACTAGGGTACAGACAAGGTTCTAGGCGTGTCTCCTAACGCAACCCAAAGAGAAATTCGCAATGCATATAAAAGGTGATTATCAGCATCTGCTCATACCTGAACGTTCCTCATTGTGTGTGATTGACCCTTCCAGAGAATCCTTGAAATCACATCCTGACCGTGTACCTGCCGATTCTCCTGAGCGGCCTACCCGAACGCGCAAATTTCAGGAAATCAATGATGCCTATTATACCCTGTCAGACGAGTCACGTCGGAGAGAGTACGACGCAACAAGGCCAGTGGAAGAAGAAACCGAGGATGAAGTACCCCTAGGTGGCACCGGGGGATTTTCATGGTCTTCATTTGGGTTTGGCACGAGCGACCGTGAACAACGTGCCTCTGAACAGTTTGGCTCGGTGTTTGAGGAGATGCTACGCGAAGAGGGCCTCGCTAGTGATGATACTGACGCTGATGGCCGTCGGCGGACCAGGCCTACATCTCGCTTCTGGTCTATTGTTGGTGGAATAAGTGGTGGTGCACTTGGATTCATTGTCGCCAATGCTGCCGGTGCTTTCGCTGGTGCCGTTGCAGGAAATCGGCTCGGCGCTGTTCGTGATGCGAAGGGCAAAAGTGTCTACGAGGTCTTCCTAGATCTTCCACAAGGTGACCGTGCCAGGTTATTAAGCGAATTGGCAGCCAAAGTTTTCCAGTCCACAGTTGGACGATAACTGCATAGTGGCCTCTTGTTTTAATCTATGTTAGTAGGCACTATTATTATTATTTCTCTCTCTCTCTCTCTCTCTCTCCAACAGTGTGTGACTGATGGGGAGGCATTCCAGGCCGGAGGCTCTAGCGTTTAATCAACGTATAACTCAGGGATAGTTATACAATTTTAATTACATCGATGGTCCCTAGAGTTGATACTCAAGAGGTTGTTTGTCTTTTCGGTGTTCGACATCGAATGACCAGATACGGTGCTATACTATCATATATACTCCGTACTTACGGAGTAATCCTTATCGGTGCATATTTTCCCCAGGTTCAAGTTGTTATCGATAAGCATGGACCCACGCCGACCAGGATATCTACATACGTAGTAGTACTTACTCCGCAGTCGCAATAACTAGGACTACATACTAATACTCAGATTAGTACTTGTATCATGGTAGTAGTTGACCGCCTTCATTCGTTGCTGTAATGCCTGGTACAGTGTTTAGATTTCCCTATAAAACAGGTAAATTATTGTTAGTACCTGGTACATCCCTCCTCTCGCCGCATGCGGTCAGGACTCGTTCTTCGTGGATATATAAGGAGCCTGTTTTCTTAATTTCCGCAAACGCCGGATTGACTTTTGTTCCCTCTAGCTATTGCCATCTTTTCTACGTATCTCAACCTTCTGTACCTTCCCACCTCCTCAGCACAGCGTCATGGCAGCGGAAGCCGCAGGTGTGTATCCAGCTCTGGAGGACCGTCCTGTAAAGGACACGATCTGTCTTTTCGATGTCGACGGTACATTGACCCCTGCGAGAAGGGTAGGTTGTAAAGCCGATGATATGTCTCATTATAAGGATTTTGGGTTGAAGCTTTACTAACCGGTCCTTGGACACCGCAGACTATCTCTCCCGAAATGCTCCAGCTCCTCTCTCAATTGCGCCATAAGTGTGCCATTGGAACCGTTAGTCCCCGTTATTCTCGGAAAGCAGCCCGCAGCCTCACAGTGCACAGGTTGGTGGCTCTGATCTTGCCAAGCAGCAAGAGCAACTAGGCACATCCTCGACAAAAGTTTCCTCACTTTTTGATTTTTGCTTTGCCGAAAATGGATTGACTGCAATTCGATTGGGCAGGTTCCTCGCCAGCAACAGCTTTATCGCGTGGATTGGGGAAGAGAAATACCAAAAATTGGCTAATTTCTGCCTTAAGTACATCGCGGATTTGCAGCTGCCAAAGAAGCGTGGTACTTTCGTCGAGTTCCGCAACGGAATGATTAATGTCAGCCCTGTTGGCCGCAATGCAAGTGTGGATGAGAGGATTGAATTCGAAGCGTACGTACCGGAGCTCACTCCTGCTCTGAATTACTATGGTTGGCTTATAAAGGTAACAGCTATGACAAACAGCATAACATTAGAAAGAGCTTCGTAGAAGCCCTCAAGACGGAATTTCCTGACTACAATCTTAGGTAAGTCATAGATGTAATTATTTCGGGCTCATGCCATCCAGCATTCAATGTTAACGATAGTCTTTGTAGTTACTCAATTGGTGGCCAGATCTCGTTCGACGTTTTCCCAGCCGGCTGGGACAAGACCTACTGCCTGCGCCATATTGAAGCCGAAAAAGATATCTCGGGCATTAAATACAAGACTATTCATTTCTTCGGGGACAAGTCTTTCCCCGGAGGTAATGATTACGAGATCTATACCGATTCTAGGACAATTGGGCATGCGGTCAAGGACCCTGACGATACCATGAAGCAGCTGAAAGAAATATTCCAGCTATAACCCTGTGATTAATTAAGGTTATATCTTCCAATTTACTGGCTCAAAACAGGATCAATACTTGTTACGCCGTTACACGCCGACTCCGTTTATGGTGTGAGAATGTCAGGTATGCCTTACAGCGAAGTGCCTAATTGTGGAAATATATATAGTTTAATCTTTCCAAGACCATGATGTGCGTTAAATCGCTTTGAAACACGCACTTTCCTCCTAAATGTCCAGCTCTGATCAATTCAGTAGAATCCTCCTATATCTTTCACTGAATTAAACAAGCATCATGACTAGACGGCTTCCATTCCTGTAGAGATGTCTATGACAGGCTAAATCATTTTTCATGGCCTTGAGTAGCGAGTCTTTATCTTAACTTTCTAAGCCGAAGTTATTAAAAGGCCACGTTGCTTTTATCAAACGATGCCAGTAAATGTGGTTACTTAGCTGAATACGGAGTACGTAGATGATAGTTGAATAACAAGAACACCCGCCTATAAAGGTAGTAGAGAAGGCCTAGAGCCTTTTTAATACCACCTACTACATCTTACTTCCATCGTTCCTACTTTACATATAATTTTTGTGTCCTTAAATCGAGTACTTTTCAGCGAGTCATAATGTAGGTTATGGTTGGTCGTGATATGACGCAATACCGAATTTGATTCCAGTTTTTATTTTTATTTTTTTATTTTTTTTGTTTATTTTTCAGTAATGCCAGTACATACTCCGTACTACGGAGTTGACTAGTCTTCTCCGGAGTCGGGAAAGTCCCAGTTTTCCGACTCGGGGAAGTCGAGACCAATGACGGGACTCAGCGGAGTTGAATTCGCTACTAATGCCTTCCGTCTCGGATCATCGAATGAGAGTACGAGAGCCCCTAAGTTAGTCATCCGGATCGCAGGAACCTCATCGTCATTTGACTTTATGAAGCTGATCAAACACATTCATTTTTGGAAGCCCTTCCGACAAACTGATTGCGCCTGACTCGCATAAAACACTGCTATTCTACCGCGCAAGGAAATGGCACCACAAAAGTCCGTTACCGAAGTGCCACGGTCTATACTCCCTCGCTTGACATGGAACGGCTCCTCTGCTCGGACTACTGTTCCTCCTCCCCAGAGCAACATTTTATCAGCAAGGCAACAACAGAGAACGCTACGCATACATAGCTGGAACTCTGCCGGGCGACAACTACATACTTTGACCTTTTCTCCTCACTCTTCTACATTTGTTTCCGCAACAGTCCGAGAGCCGACCTTATCCTCAATATCTAGACGATTACCAGAATCAACGAGTCGTCCAACCAGTCGACCGGCAGCACCCACAGGTAATCCTATCCGATATAATGGTGTTTACGTCGCTGCATTTAAACCAGCTCGGCGCGCTTTCCATGCCTCCGCCACCCAACAAAGGGACCACCATTTCGATACGTTAAAGTTCGTTCAGCGGTTGAAAGAGGAAGGTTTCAGTGAGGAACAGGCTGTCGCGATGATGCGAGTCCTAAATGATGTTATCCAAGAGTCTATTCAGAATTTAACCCGGACAATGGTCCTCAGAGAAGGTGAGTGGCTCCTCAATCCTTCGGCGGAAGCTTGTCAAATAGCATCAAGGCATTTGCACATTCCGCATAGCACCTCCTAGGTTCTGAAGCTAATGATTTTCGCAACAGACACCGAAAGATCGACGTATACTCAGAAAGTCGATTTCGCCAAACTTCGCTCAGAACTACTCAACGCGGATTCAACCGAAGCGCAACTAACACGTTCGTCACATGAGAAGATTGCTGCAGATCTAGCTAAGCTCAATTCACGACTTCGGGATGAGATTGGGCGCACGCAAGCATCCGTTCGTCTGGACCTAAACCTTGAAAAGGGTCGTATTCGAGAAGAAGCAAATAGCCAAGAAATGCGAATAAAGGAGACGGAAACGCGAATAGAGCAGGAGGTGGCGGGTTTGCGAGAACGCGTAGAAGCCGTGAAGTTCTCTACGCTACAGTGGCTGATGTATGTCACCTTGAATCCTTGGAACTTGCCCTGTGTTGTACTAATACATGTTTTTTTTTTTTTCAGGGGTGTATGCACCGGTACCGCCGCTTTGATTCTTGGTGCCTGGCGTCTTTTCATGTGAGTTGAAGGCTTGTTTGAGATTAGGATGGAGAAGAAGGGGGGAAACGAATTTATTGATGTTCTTTTCTGGCTGGGTGAGGACTCAGGAGCTCCACATAATGTAAATTAGAACTACCTTGCCCTCTGCTGCTAGCCTATACGCAGGACTATAGGACCAGAGAAGGCATGTCCTTCGCTCCATTCCCTTTGTTTCGATGAGCGACAGCCCGGGCTCATTGTATTGTTAATTTGACATGGAGCCCCTCGTTCTATAGCAGCGAAGAACTAGGGATGGATCCTTCCATCAAGAATATGTTACTCAGCAGTGGGAGTAGCGTGGTCGAGCACAAAACGGGGAAACGGAAGAGCCATCTGATCCACGCAACGGCTAGTTCAACGGTGCGTCTTGATATTTATATAATCGGCGAAAGCGTCGAAGAGTGCGACTACGTACAGCTTTGGGAGCTGACTCAGCTAAGCATACTAGATACGCTCCAGATCTTTATGACAGATGTATCGAGAGTGTCGTTTGCTTTAGATTTTCATGGAGATGCTGCTATAAACAGTTCGTGGTTCAATCTAGTAATGAGACCAACATCAGCTTTATTATCCTCTAGAAAGGATGTATTTGAACAAGCAAGTTGGTTTGACGTGTAAGTCGTGTCACAATTACGGACATCGTCAAATCTTCCGGTATCTCCCCTGCAGCAGACCACAGAAGATATGCAAAAGGTCAAATTGCACGGACCGCGGTACTATTGGACTAGATTGGGGTGGCTTATCGGACTCCGATGATCGTCCGGCACATCTCTTCAATGGGTCAGATTTTCCAATCAGCCATATGTACGGAATATGGATTGTGTCCATAGCAGGGGAACCATACTTGTAGACCGACGACTTGCTTGACAACTAGCAGAAAAGTTCCTCCAGCTATAGGGGACACGGAACAAGCATTGAGATTCGTGCAGACCCGCCATTTCAGCCCTCAGCCGAGGACTCTTCGACATAATACCCGTTGTTGAGATTATATCTGGCTGCAGCTAATGGGCACTACGGCTTGATTCTACGCTAATGTATTTATGCAAAATGGAGCCGTACTACGAGTATCTAACTGGTCGCTTTTT
Organism: Aspergillus flavus; assembly: GCF_009017415.1. NCBI lineage: Eukaryota > Fungi > Ascomycota > Eurotiomycetes > Eurotiales > Aspergillaceae > Aspergillus > Aspergillus flavus. Next base: position 2,226,010 of record NC_092409.1, on the reverse strand, counting down.
ATATTGTGACATGCCCCCTCATTCCATGATCGATATCCTGTTATCTCACTAACCCTGGCTACAAGCGGTTTTAATCTTGAATACAGTACTCTGATAGCTTATAATGCTCGACGACGCCATTATATGTGCCTAACTTGGCAGTTAACAGCAAGATAACCTCTAAGGGGGCTCCTCAATTGCAAGTCTGAATTTTCAGTTGAAAAGATTCATTGTGTCTTCTTGAAACTACGCTGAACGCAAAAGATTGTTATCCAGACCTGCTTCAACACGATTTAGAGGCAGTTACGTCGGAACTATGTTGCTTCGCACAGTCTTATGGCTTTGCTTTCTTTTAGTTGCTCCTTCCGAGGGCACATTAGAAGTATTTCAAATTTATCAGCCTGTCCAATACGGTGGAGTTGACGGCACACATTGTAACCAAAATGTGCTGCTGATGGAGCATGTGTTTGCCTCGAGCTATGGACACCCCTTTATAGGTATATAGAGCATCAAGCGCAGTCAGTTTTACAATATATTGATTTTTTTTAATAGGATACTACAGCCCCCCTGAATGTGAATTCGACACGGTTAAGATTAACCTTACGGTTACCTCCCAAGGTCGCCAATTTGATCGGTTAGCAATTCTTTTTCTTGGTGATACAGAGGTATTCCGAACCTCGACAGCGGAACCTACGGCCGACGGAATTGTCTGGGCCTATATAAAAGATATGTCGCAGTATAACGCACTATGGCAGATACAGCAAAAACTAATTTTCGACCTTGGAAATATCATAAATGATATATATACCGGCCCTTTCAGTGTGACCCTGACTGCATACTTCTCCTGCGAGGGTCATGCCAGAACCGCAGATGTAATTCTCCCAATATCCGCTAGGAAGTCAGCCTCCAACTTGTCGAGTGTCTTTACTGTTCCTGGAGATAATACAAAGACACTGTACCAGATACCTCCTAATACTTCGCGTGCAGTTGTGTCCATTTCCGCATGTGGTCAGTCTACTGAGGAGTTCTGGTGGTCCAATGTCTTCTCGTACGATACGGAAGCTTTCAATACCACAATGGGCGAGCTTTATGGTTACTCCCCATTTCGCGAAGTCCAACTCTATGTCGATGATATCCTTGCTGGTATTATATGGCCATTCCCTGTAATTTTCACCGGAGGGGTTGCACCAGGTTTCTGGCGCCCGATTGTTGGGATAGACGCCTTTGATCTGCGACAACCTGAAATCGATATCTCGCCCTTCCTCCCCATTCTCAAAGACGGACAGCCTCATTCTTTTGAGATTAAGATTGTCGGCTTGAGTGTTGCACAAAACGGGACCGTTACGCTCTCCGACAGCGTCGGTTCATACTGGGCTGTGACGGGAAATATCTTCCTGTATCTGAGTGATTCTGCCTTGGATAGTACAAGCCTCGGAACGGAGAAGCCCTACGTTGATGCACCTACTCCGCAATTCAAAGCCACGCGGAGCCTTGTCCAGAATCAGACTGGAGGGAATGACTCTCTGGCGTACTCCGTTGTTGGTGAAAGGACCCTTTCTATAAAATCATCCGCATTTCAATGGAGTCAAAACCTCACGTATTCCAATTTTGGTCTGTTTAGCCAGCAAGGCATGAGCCAATCGACCAATCAACACACATCTGGAAGGTCTACTATCATAGCCTTTGGAGCTAACCAAACATCAAATGAGGTCCAATTCGAATATCCCTTGTCTGTGAATCAGACGTATCGCCCTACCGATGCGGGGCAATCTATCCACGCTTGGATGAGTAGGGGTCTCGACATCAAAACAACAGGGGCAACCGGTATTTCTACTTATACTCTCACTTCGGGACCATCACGCTTGCACACTCAACAATGGGGCGAAGCATTCTATCAACCCACGGATAACAGCTCAATATCTTTTGGTGATACAACTGATGTATTTGAGAGCAACAGTATCCTCGGTCACTACAAAAGGTCAGTTCGAGCAGTGAACGGGAGCGTTGTATCCGATACAGATGATAGAGATGACCAGCCATCAAAGTCAAATGACTATAGCGACCATAGCTCTTTCTTGAAGTAATAGATTTATGCTGCATTCCGGAACATCTGTTTATGTTACACTCGTCTCTAGGTCAAGTTGAAAGCTTCAAGTGCTAGGTACTTTAGTTGCCAACCACTGTAGTTTTCTCGAGTCATTTCATTAGAGTACCTAGGAGATCGAATCCGTCAATCCGGTCTAAAAATTGGTTTCCTTGTATGATCTCGCTAGAATACTTGTCGCGATCATGCATGGGAAAATTGAAGGTAGATGACTGGGCTGACTAAGAACATTCTCGTATCACAATGTCTGTTTGATCCATGCAGTCAGGTGTAGCAATCGAATAAGCTTTAAGTTCCATCTTACAGAGACGGCCTTGTTATCCCCATTCGCCACTCTGGAATATGTTTACTACAATACAGTATGAACACCTTAACACCTTGAGGCTTGATCCAAGGGTCAAAGGTGGATACCCTCCTGCTTGGACTGATCCTGTGGCCAATCGGAGCTCGTTCGACCCGTAGGGATACAATACTAGGTAGTAGTATGTACAGTATCAGCACGTGATATTTCTCGATAGGATGAACTCCAGATGGGATTCCGCCACGACTACCTTGTGGTGGGAGGATCAGGTAGCGTTACGAAAGGGTGAAGTATGGCTGTGTCGGAGGATAGAGTTTATTGTCCAGGTAATATCATCTGTCGTCTTAGCCTTTTGTAGGAAATAATGTCTAATTGTTCACCAACACCTCCAGGCGCAGTGCCAGATATCTTGATAACTGCTCTTGCGCGGAGGTCCCCGGAAGACCTCGACAGTGATGCCCCCCCAAACAAGCGTCGCAAGTTGACCTCGGGTATTCAGAGCCTCAGAGAGCTTAATGGTCTTTCGGATACTAGAGTACCTCGAGGTTACATTCCCTTGGCGCGCTTTCACTTGTACTTGGTATGCCACCAAGCTAATGCGTGAAGGGCTTAGCTCGGATGATTCACTGACCTTGATTAGGATTTTGCGTCCGCAAGCCCGATCCAGGATGACCCAGGTAGATCTTTTGATAATTTCTCCCAGTTACCCGTCCATATTTTTGCTGCAGAAAATGTTTGCGTCGGCACGACTACACTTGACTGGTTCAAGCTAGAGCTAGCAACGACGGTAGACCGAGAAACTGTCTTTGAATATCAATCACATGACCCACCGTTTATAAAATTCAGCAAGGACCTGGAGTTCGCCAGTAGCCTTGTTTGTGCTGATCGCCTTCCCAGAAAGATTCCCATCGTGTGCTATCAGTCCACTTTATATACTGTTCCCGAAAGAAAGAGCTCCTTCTGTCTTGAAACAATTATTTTGTGGAAGGATTCTCTGGATATTCTCGGTAATAATCAACTGGTGGAGGGAGCACGAAAAGTATTTTCTAGATATGTCTTTCAGGAGCAAGAGGATCTTGCTTCACAGCAGGAACGACACAGTCAGAGACAGCTTTCGTGGTCCCCCCGCGACTTTTATGATCACGTATACGTTCCTCCAGACACACCTGAATCATCAGCAGAGGTTAAATGCAGTTTGATCGAATGTCAGATGTTCCCATTCCAAAGGAGGGCCGTCAGGTGGCTATTGCAAAGGGAAGGCGTGGAGCTTCAGGCTGACGGGCAAGTGGTTCCTGTCAGAGATACGTTGAAAGGGGGCCTGCCCGCTTCATTTCGGGAATTCATTGATGCAGATGGACGAGTTTGTTTTGCCAGCCAACTGTTCATGATTGTCGCCACTGACCTTGCGAACTGGTTTGACGGGGGCAACCATCTCCGAGGTGGAATCCTCGCCGAAGAAATGGGACTTGGGAAAACCGTTGAAATCATAAGTTTAATCTGTCTGAATCGCCGACACCTAGCCCCTGAAGAAACCTTCCCAGACCATCGTCATGATGGCTTGAGGCCATCAGGTGCAACCCTAATAATAACACCACCCGCAATTCTTGAACAGTGGGAACAGGAAATCAAACTGCATGCACCTGGACTCAGCGTCTTCCACTACACTGGTATCCAGCGTCACCAGTCATTGTCGGATGAAGAACTAATCGAATTGCTCGCAGACCAAGATGTCGTACTTACTACTTATAATATTCTTGCGCGTGAAGTTCACTATTCTGGCGATGTACCACAGAGGAATCTGCGGCATAAGAAGAGATTTGAACCAAGGAGAACACCGTTGGTTCGGATTTCTTGGTGGCGGGTCTGTATCGATGAAGCTCAGATGATTGAAAGTGGAGTCAGCAATGCAGCAAGGGTTGCCCGTTTGATTCCTCGTCAAAATGCTTGGGCTGTGACAGGGACGCCGCTCCGAAAAGATATATCTGACCTCCTCGGTCTTTTACTATTCCTCCGTTACGAACCATTTTGTGGTGTTATCTGGCATAGGTTATGCGGGAGCTTCAGGACTGAATTAGCGAACATTGTTAGTATGATTGCCCTCCGACATAGTAAGGTTCATGTTCGCAATGAACTCCACATACCTCCTCAGAAGAGAATCGTCATCACGGTCCCTTTTACGGCAGTTGAGGAACAACGCTACGGACAGTTGTTTGAAGAAATGTGTGGAGCATGTGGTCTCAATCTATCTGGCGCTCCCTTGAATGGTGATTGGGATCCTGATGACCTATCGATAATCGAAAGAATGCGAAGTTGGTTAACCAAACTTCGCCGAACTTGTCTCCATCCTGCTGGAAAGCCTCTTCGTGGGCTAGGTACCGGTACTGGACCGCTGCGCTCCGTGGCTGAAGTTCTTGAGGTCATGATCGATCAGAATGACGCACTTATACACGCAGAGGAGCGCTCTTTACTTCTTTCACAATTGCGCCGGGGGCAGTTGCTGGAAAATGCGAAACACCGGCAACAAGCACTCGGCCTCTGGTCAAAGTCATTAGAGCGGGCTAATGCAATTGTCAAGGAGTGTCGGGATCGGTTGCACTCAGAGCGTATGGAACGTCGGATGGATGCCGTCAACGTGGATCGAGATGTAACATCTGCTGACACAGCAAGCGAGGATGAAACAGAAGAAGCAGCTAAGAACACTCGAGGAGGAGCGCGTCAGAGGCTGCGTGCTGCTCTTGAAGTTCAACATATATGTGTTTTCTTTACCGGGAATGCCTATTTCCAAATGAAAACAGACCCCAAGCTCACTAGGCCCGATTCCGAAGAGTCTAGAGCACTCGAAAAACGCGAAGTTGAGGCGTACGAGTCTGCAAAGCTGATTCGAAAGGAGATGTTGGCTGAGATCTCGCGAAAGGTTGGCCACTTCATGAAAATAATCAGAGAAAGAGCACAAAAGAATCAGTTTGTTAATATCCCCAAAATGAAACCTCAGCTATGGAGCAAAGGGCTTGAATCCCACCGCATACTCGATAAACTTGAAAATTTCTGTGATAGTATGAACAAACATGCTGCCCAGTACGATGAATGGCGTCAGACCATGATCAAGTTTCTTTCCGAGTCACTCATTGACCAAGAGGATGAATCAGAGCTGGAGGGCGACGAATATGAAAAGTCTACAAAGCATCAAGATGAGGTGTATGTTTACATGGAGGCCTTGCGTGCAATGTTCGCTGATCGCCACGATGCTTTGACTGGACAGAAAAATGTTCTCATTGCCCATGAAGTCAAGAGCGGAATTGTCCAAGCACAGAAAGGAGAAGGACCTTCACCCGCTCTCTTTCTACAGATGATGAACACTCGTAGTAGAATCAAGCCCGACCCACAGCTGGGCTCACTTCGCGGCATCATTGGTGAGCTTCGAAGTCTTGCGACCTCTCTTGAGTGGCAGGCAAGCGGGGGGAACTCTCGCGCCCGCGCTGAACTCGAACTTGTAAGCTTAGTTCTTCAGAATGCGAGTCAGATGGCTTCTGAGCAAGCTAAAGTTGCAACAAACATGGAGAAGGAGGTGGAAATGTTTCGAGATACTATGAACAATCGACTTGAATACTATCGTCAGCTTCAACAAATCTCCGATACAGTGGCCCCGTACGACGAAGAAAGCGCTGGTAAACCCTTGAATGAGGCGCTTTTTTCTGCAAAGCTCAGGCAAGAGGAGATAATAGACGAAAAGATTTCCGCATTGAGAGCAAAACATCGTTACCTAATCCACCTCCGAGACGAATCAGGCTCAGATGACTCGTCAAAGATATGTGTCATTTGCCAATCCGGCTTTGAAGTTGGTGAGCACGGTACTATGATTGTAGACATGTTATAAGACTAGCTAACAACATCAAGGTGTCCTAACAGTGTGTGGCCACAAGTATTGCAAAGATTGCTTGCGCATGTGGTGGCATCAACATCGAACTTGCCCGACATGCAAAAAGCGTCTGAAAGCTAATGACTTCTATCAAATCACTTACAAGCCGCAGGAGTTTCTTGTGCAAGAGGAGAAGCCGCCAGCCAAAGTTGAGCCTGAACGTCGACCAAAGAACTCGATATATACTGATATAAGCTCCGGCACTCTGAGAGAGATTAAAACCGTCGATTTAGACGGTTCATTCGGCACGAAGATTGACACGCTAGCACGTCATATACTATGGCTGCGCCACCATGACCCTGGTGGGAAGTCTGTGATATTCTCGCAATATAAGGACTTTTTAGAGGTTCTAGCCATTGCGTTCCACAGGTTTAAGATTGGCTTTAGCAGTGTTGACAGCAAAGACGGTATATCAAAGTTCAAGAGTGACCCATCGGTAAGCTTCATGACCCCGGTCTTCCCAAGTAGCTCGGGGAATTGTCGTACTCAACTGTATCCCTGCTAGATTGAATGCTTTTTCTTGCACGCGAGGGCCCATTCATCAGGGCTCAACCTAGTGAACGCGACCCACGTTTTCCTTTGCGAGCCGCTTATCAATACTGCAATCGAGCTCCAGGCTATCGCTCGTGTACACCGTATTGGTCAGCACCGACCAACCACCGTTTGGATGTATCTAGTTTCTGACACCGTCGAAGAATCAATTTACGAACTCTCCGTGTCACGTCGTCTAGCTCATATAGTGCAGAAGGAAAAAGCGGAGCCATTATGTGCAGATGTCGAAAACGGAAGAGCTGTAACAGATAATATTACTGAGGCGGCTATAGACTCGGCAAACTCCTTAGAAATCCGAGATGCAGCTCTGTCGAATTTAATGGCTGGAGGAGCATTTGGCGGGGAACTCGTTAAAAAGGACGACTTATGGAGGTGCCTTTTTGGCAATCCAACAAAGAAGGAGGCCAATAATTTCCAGGCAGGTGCCAGCGGAGAGGTAGCAAGGTTCCTAAGAGGTGAGGCAGCAGAGCACCGGAGAAGAGCTGGAGCAGGTTTTTGATTAGCGTTAGGGGGCGATGTACAATGTCATATATATATGCACGTATACCAGCCCATAAGTCTCAAAGTAAACGCTCCTAGTTGAATTTGACTCTTGTAGGGCCTTAGGGTCATGCTGTCTCATTGACCGGTTAGCTAGGTAATTACAATACATGATGACTAATACAATACAAACATTTCCTAATTGGGGAAGAAGCTTATTGCCGGCCTCAGGACTGTAACTGACGTGAGCGTCTCTGCCTGGGTGAGGCGTGTGGGGTACTACTTAGTAGTACGGAGTACATCAGACTATCTCAAGTCCACCTATCTCCTAACTCTACTGCCGGGACGACCTTGTGTCTGTCGTTCTCATTAAAAAAAATTTCATTTTTGCTATGGCTGCACAAGCCGCGTCAGCAAGTTCTGAGGCTCGCGAGCTGAATTTAATATCCAACGTCGAATTCAGGATCGCGTTAGCAGATACAGATGAGAAACTCGATGCTTTACTTAATAAGTATCTGGCTCCTTTACTGCTAAAGTTAGGCTCTGAGAGCCTTGCAGTCCGCAACAAAGTAATTGCAGTGTGTCAGCATATCAACAACAGAGTGCAAGCTCCGTCCATTAAGCTTCCAGTTGCAGCTTTGCTGAAGCAATTTAAGGAGCAGAAATCCAAGCTCATTAGACACTTCGACTTAATCTATATCCAACAAGGCATTGATCGCTTAGGCGCCAGTGCGAGGATCGAGATTCTGCTTCCATTGCTCCAAGGGATTTCCGAAATTGGAACATCGACCGACGAACAGGCGGCTGTTGTGTTTAACCTTGTCCTGCGGCTCTTACCTCTCTTAAAGCTTCCGCCGAAGGACAGCACCGAAGACATACAACTGAAATCTCGGCTAGGTCTATCCGACAAGGACACTGAATTCTTGTCGTCATGGTTTGAAAAATTATTGATTCTCTTCCCTGCGGATAAGAACGCCTCCACCTGTCCGGGATTGTCCCCAGCAGATTACGCATTCCTCAACAAGGGCGCTTCCCTGTCCGAAACATGGAACCCATCTTCACATGGGGGTTTGAATCTTACCGAGACGAAGGCTACGGCTCTAAGGTTTCTCTGTAGCAGAGCCTTCACAGACTCGGAGCGCTTTTTCCCTGCTCTGGTGGCGTCTGCCGACCCAAATTCCCGCCTAGCTGATCTTGGCGAGGAAATATTGAAGCGCTTCATACCAGCTCTTGAAAATATAGATGTTGTACGTCGACTGTTTACCTTGTACTTTGGTTCTGTGGAACCTGAAGGCGCAAGCCCAGCGCGCACTGCGCTACAAATTAAGATTCTAGTTTACTTGGGAAAATCACTCAGGGCTGCAACGGAGACAGCTAATGTCCTTCGGTTGATTGAAGAGGGCCTTCTTTCGGACGTTGCAAGATCTTCACAAGGATTGCAGGCCTCGAAGTTGCGAACCCAGATCTTCACTTTTACCACGTGGGTAGTTCGCATCGGATCTCCCACAGACCTCAAGCAAATCGCGCCAAAGGTTATAGCGGGCCTTAGAGACTTTATCAATTCCCAAGGGTGGCCGAGTCCAGGGTCCAGTGGACAGAGGCTGCCTGCAACGGACCTAAGCTTACGAGGTCTTGCTTACGAGAGCATCGGCATATTGGTGCCGAAGGTGGATTTTCAATCACAAGATGAGCAAACTGCTATCTCGGGCTTCGAACTCATTAGGTGGCTTTTCATATCACTAAGCTCTGACGATTCCAGCGCTCAAATCTTTGTGAGTATCGAACAAGCATTAGGAAGCATTCTTAACTCCTCGGTGGATAGCTGGGATAAAGAGTTCCAAGAAAGTTTGCGACCTTTCTTGCTTCGTCAGATGAATAGCCTCCCTGGGGAAGAGGACCCTGTAACTGGGTTCAAGGTCGTTCGCCGAACTCAGTATGCTGCTGTACGTTTCGCCAATAGGTTCTTGCCGTATAGTGATGTTGTGGCTCGTTGGATTGACCTCATGGCTGTCGCATGCGGATCTGAAAGACATCAGGAAGTCGTAGAAGAAGGCAAGAAAGGGCTGCACCCGTATTGGTATCGTCTTCTAAATCCCACTAAAGACAAGGTATGGTTTACATCGGTGACATCTGACTCACGCTCGTCATGGTTCAAATTTCCGAATTTTCCAGAGACAGCGCGCTTTCTCCTGGGTTCGACTGCGTCCACTGTGGTACCAGGTCTTTCTGCAGCAGAAATATTATCAGGTCCCTATAAGGAGGCGTTCAATTATACAATTACTTTTCTTCGCAACATTCTGCTTTGGGAATCATTCTCGGGTTCGAATATAAGCATGGAAATAGAGCAAGACTGGGATATCAAATTGGACGTGCTTCTTACATCCGATGAACAAGCCCGGTGCGCTGTGAAACGCTACATCGAAACTTCCGACAAAGAAGCCGTGCTGCTATTCTTGACAAGTGCTCTCTCTGGCCTTGGTGGCGGGGCTCAAAAAGGTCTGTGGCAGTGTGGAGAAAACTTCATCGGCATTTGCTCTCTAGCTTCGAACGACATCGTTGAGCCCATGGTATCAATGGTTATCACGTTGAAAAATTCCCTTTACAGTAATGATCAAGAACTTCAGAACCTCGCAGCACGCGCACTTGGAATTCTCGCTTCTCACCCTGCATTTTCAGAAAACAAATTGAGAGAACTCCTTTCAGAACTATCAGTCCCTATCGAAAGTTGGAAATCTGCCATTGGCGAAGTTGTGCTTAAAATTCGAGGTGCAGTCCTTGCGCTCGCGTATATCTTAAGCCGACTGGCATTCCGCAACGTCATATACAAAGCACCGGAAACGACTGTCAAACTATTCATTGCCACGATTTTTGATATCATTAGGGATGCACGCGATTCTTTGCTTCGACGGTCTGCACAGGTGGCCATCGGCCAGCTCAGTCTCTCCGGAGTTTTGTCTACTACAGTCCTTTCAAACGACGAGTGGGATACTATCGTTGATAAGTTGAAGCCGGACGCGAAGGCTGAGAGTGAAACAGCGATCACAGCAATAGGCCTCCTATCCTTGTCATTTTCAAAGGTCGACCACAGAGACCCGCAGTTTACTAAATTCTTGAACTGCTTACACAACCTGCATGAAATCCGTAGCCCAGAGACACATTTTACTATCGGCGAGGCTTTGAGTAGTGCTGCAGCGGGATGGACCTCTAAATCTATGGCCACGGAATTTGACGTCGACGAAAAACTCCCCACCTGGCAACTCTCTGATGCGGTATTGGCCGAAATGTGCGACAAGATCATTTCTGATTGCGGTGCATCAAAGCCTTCTCTGAGGAAAGCGTCTTCGATATGGTTACTATGTCTGGTGAAGAATTGTGGTCACCTACAACAAATGCAGGACCGCCTGCGTAAATGTCAGAGGACATTCACGCGTCTGCTCGCGGATAGAGATGAAGTGGTGCAAGAGACTGGGGCCCAAGGTCTAAGCCTTGTGTACGATATCGGCGACCAGACGTTAAAGGATGACTTAGTACGCGACTTAGTTGACTCTTTCACGGCCTCTGGCTCCAATCTTGCGGGGGGCAAAGTCAGCGAAGACACCGAACTATTTGAGCCAGGTGCTCTACCAACTGGAGGCGGGTCATCAGTCAATACTTACAAAGATATTATGAACCTAGCTTCTGAGGCTGGCGACCCCACACTTGTGTATCGATTCATGTCCTTGGCGTCAAATAATGCCCTTTGGACCAATCGTGCAGCATTTAGCAAGCTAGGTATTAGCACTATATTCTCCGATTCCAGCGCCAATGGCTACCTGGCCAAGAATCCCAAAATCTACCCAAAATTGTTTCGCTACCGGTTTGATCCGAACCCAAATGTGCAGCGGTCCATGAACACAATATGGCAGGCGTTGGTCAAGGATCCTGCTGCAATCATCAGCGATCATTTTGATGAAATTATGGACGATCTGCTGAGAAGCATGCTGGCCGGTCGAGAGTGGCGCGTTCGACAGGCAAGTTGTGCTGCTATTGCGGATTTGATTCAAGGGCGTCAGCCAGAGAAATACTTTAAGTATATGGAGGAAATCTTTCTAAAGGCCTTCAAGCTTATAGATGATATCAAGGAGTCAGTTCGAGCGGCTGCTCTGAAGCTTTGCCAGACAATAACCAACGCGGTGATCCGTACTCTGGAAACAAGTGATACCGAGACAAGACGAGCAGGCACTATGCTAGCAGGCACTATCCCGTTTTTATTGAGCGATAAAGGTATGGAATCTGATGTTCAAGAGGTTCAAGGATTTGCTCTCGGAGCTTTAATCCAGATAATAAAGAAAAGCCCTGGTCAACCGTTGCGCCCATTTGTTCCCCGCGTGATGGAACAATTCTTGAACTCTCTAAGTTCCCTAGAGCCACAAGCAGTCAACTATGTCCATCTTAATGCAGACAAGTATGGGTTAACAGGCCAAGAAATCGACAAAATGAGGCTGTCCAGCATACGCACATCTCCAATGATGGAAGTTATTGAGCGGTATCTGATAGATATGCTCGACGAAACTAGCATGAGGGAATTCGCTGGGAATCTGGAAAGCGTGCTTCGCTCTGCAGTTGGGCTTCCAACGAAAGTGGGCTGCAGTCGTGTACTAGTTCTCCTGAGCATGAGAACAGTCCTGTTCCGCCCATATGCGGATCGTTTCATCCAGCTTCTTATAAAATACGTCGTTGACCGCAATGACACGGTCAGTGCGTCTTATTGTACATCAATAGGCTACCTCATGCGACTAGCTTCAGATGACCGAGTGTTGAAAACAATTGAACATGCGAAGTCTCTGTATCTAACGGCAGAAGACGCAAACCAGCGAATCATCGCAGCCGAGATTTTACACTCTACGTCTAAGTTGTCCAATGACCGGTTCATGGCATTTGCTGCAACTGCTTTGCCTTTCATATTTGTTTCCAAGTACGATACTGATGAACACGTTCAAGAAGCATTTGAGAAGACATGGCAGGATAATGTGGGCGGTAACCGTGCGGTATCGCTATATATAAAAGAGATCACCAGCCTTGTTTCAGACAATCTCGATTCTCCTCGCTGGATCGTCAAACATACTGCAGCATTGGGATTTGCGAATAGCATCATGGCACTAGACTCCGAACTGGATCTTGCCACTAGCGAGTACCTATGGCCTATTCTGGAGAAAGCATTGGCTGGTAAAACATGGGATGGTAAAGAAGTTGTCGTGAAAGCATTTACGAAATTTACCAGCCAAGCAAAGACGCTATGGCTAGAGAAGCCTCGAATTGGTGATACAATGAAGGTAAATTCTTTCTGTGTTTTCCGTCCCTTTTTTCTTCAAAAGTATTTGGCCTGAAGTGCTCACCAACCTCTCAGGCCATCGCCATCAGGGAAGCTAAACGGATTAACCCAACATATCGCCCACATGCTATCACTGCTTTTGGTGGGATTGCTCAAGCGCGCCAAGATCTCAATTTGATGCCAGATGCCGTTGATATTGTTTCTCGGGTGCTCAGTGAATTTGACGAGGGAGAGGACTCAATGGACATCGACTCAGGCAGCGGTCAAAAGAACAAGTACAACCGTGACATCCCTTTATCCTATCAATGACTAACCACCAATAGACAAACCCGAGAGGATACTTTGGTAGCTTGTGTCAAATGTCTCTTGCAATGTATCAATCTAACATGCGCCGCATCAGCTGAAGGTAAGTCAATTCTCCCTCGTTTTGCCGTTATATAGGCTTTGCTGACTACATACACAGCTACCAATAATTCTATGTCAGACATAAAGCGACTTCTGCACGAAACATTGGATAGTGGAGGCAGAAATGTGCAGATCACGCTGTACGAGCAACTCCGCATGTTCTTCAGTAGAGTAACAACAGGGGCTTTAGAATCACACGACGAGGAACCTAAGCTGCGCAAAGTACAAAAGTCTTTGGCGGCCCTGGCAGGTGAGATGTTGTCTCGCCAGATAGATGTGACTGCAGAAGCAATCCGAAGAGAACGTGCGCAGGCCGCAATGTCATACATTATGCTCTGCAGACAACTTGATATTGGGCTTGACATCGATGGGGAACTCTGCGAGTTACTGAAATCCTGGAGGAAGGGCGAAAGATCCGGGCCGGTGCAGCAAGCACTAGACCAAGCCCTAGCGAGACTCATGCAATGAGGCACGAGTTGTCCACGTCGCAACGAGCATGGGTAGCAGCTAGGGTCTACCGGAAGCATCCGAAAGGGCTACGACATTATTCAACTAGTAAGCGTCAGCCTATCAGAGGAACTTAAAGTGACCGATAGCCTTCGTTCGATGAGGATGAGATGCCCTAAAAAAAAAAGTCCCATATACAAAATCCAAATCCTTCATGATACAAACATGCACCCATGAGTGAATGGTTCGGCTGAGCCTGCCAGCCAATCATACATGGGAATGAGTTATTAGATCCTGTTGGTTTAGAAGTGGGTTTTCTTTTTTTATTTAGGCCCACTAGTAGTAGTAGTAGAAGGCTATGCAAATTAAAAACCATATCCGCTTGGGGAAGAAGATCCAGACCGGCCCAGGCGCGTGTCTCTGAGGGCCTGGGGATCCCGCAATTCACAGGGTTTATTTCTGAGTGGCCGGTGCTATCCATGTCTTTGTGCCTGTAGCATTAGCGTAGTCCGTTAGTACCTGCGGGTCAGCATGAAGTAGGATTATTCCCTTGTACTAGCTAGGGCTAGACCCCACCACTACAGAGTTGACCCTACTACGTAGTAGGAAGAAAATTTTAGGAAATCATCCAACACGCTCAGAAGGAATAGATTACAGGGAAGAAAAAGGAAGAGCATTAGGGGAGTATATTGGGGAATAGACTCAAGGAACGAGAAGCATCAACTAGAGTAGTTGCATAGTGCAATAATAAAGAAATTTAATCTTCCCAAGTCGTGGTGGCTGCACTGGGAGGAAACTGACTGACTGGATCTCGGGCACCTGATAAAGTTCCGAACTGTCATGTCATTAACGAACTAAAACCTACCCAACTGCCGGGCCATTACCAGATGCTAATTTAGTCTTAGTAGGCTGGACGAAATGCTGACTCTGGGAATCGCCTTTCTTTACTGCATTGGGTCAGATGACCGGCTGACTTTTGGTCCCTTGAAGCATCGTCTTGATCACAAGTGATGTTGACCTCTTGGGTTTATAAAAAAAAAAAAAGAAAAGAAAAAGAAAAAGAAAAAAAGAAACCCACACTCACACACACACACAGAGAGAGAGAGAGAATAAAAAAATAAGCAAAATAGAGTGAGGGGAAAGAAGAAGTCGAAAAAAGACACCAGGTCATCATCCGACCCGCAAGATTCTTCATCCATCCCACATGGTTGGCATCTGCTGTTCGGAATGCACCGTTCGTCCTGCTCGCTCTCTCGCGCTAATGTAGATGCTGACTAGGATGCCAAAACTAATCTCTTTTATCCAATCTTTCTTTTTCTAGAGGGGCAAACAAACATTGGGCTGTCCAAATGGGAGTTGCTAACGACCTTCCGATTTGCCTCTCAATTGAGACCGTAAGGTACATGAAGACCGCCACCAGTACAAGGCTGGCTGATGAAGGGGGCTTTCTGGGCCTTGTCTGATTCTCGATGCCTAAGCTTGTCTTGCAGTCGAAATGCGTGCTATGACTGTTGTTTTCTTTTTCGCCTCTTCATGCCACCTCTGATCAAAGGTAAAAAAAAAAATGTAGCCATCATACATATTCTGGTCTCGGTCTACCTGGCATTGTATTCTAGCTTCATCTTCATATCCTTCTACTGTTACCATATCTCGATTTCTTCATGCTCTCCTTGGCCTGGGCTTTGCATAGATAGAACGCGGGCTTCCCAGACGTATCCACCTGTTTCTCTATGAGTCGGGAGTTGACTCTCACTGATAGAAGATCAGATCGCCACGATGACCGTCATAAGTTTAGTCCGGCCGAACAAACGGGGCAAGACATCGAGAAAATGCTCTCTGTGGCTACCCATAATCGCTCCAAAGGGTGCAACCTCGAGCTCCGGTGTCAACCCCGCTGTGCCCGTGAAGACTTCAATTCCGCGCTCTCATGGACGGTTTCCACCGAGATCTCGGACAGGTTGCTGGTACGCTCGTTGCGCTAGGACTCTGATGGTTTGGTGGAAATTTTTAGCTCATTTTACTTCTAGGACGTGTAGAGTACGCCGATACCCCCATCGCCATAGTTCCTTTTATATACAAACTAGCCCCTTGGCCTAGTATGCTAACTTGCCTAATGTGAATGTAACAGAGTCGCAAAGGTGAGATGATCCTTGAATACTACTTCAACAAGAAGAGACCTATGAATGTTGTAGTGACTTAACGGACGTACAGTCAAATGTGACGAGAAGCATCCTCGGTGTAATGTACTTGAAAACAAAAAGCTCTTCTCTTGGATGACGGAATCACAGGCTGATTTGCCCTGAGCAAGCAATGTACCAGGCTAGGCCATGATTGTGATTACCGGCCACGCTTGTCCTTTAGAGACGATACTCGTCGAGTAATCGAACGGATGTCAGACGTGGAAACAGTAGGCAATCTTGTTTGGGACCGTGAGACCATCTTCCATTTCCTTCTTGCCTAATGCTACGTACAATACGCTAATTCTGATAATATAAACAGCTCATACGAGTAGAAGTGTTAGGCCTCCATCTGCAGACTACGGACTACCCGATCTGCTGCCTTCCTTCGCGACACTCACCTCTGACGAGGAACGGGAAAGGAAGGCTCAGTCGTCCATTCCCGGCACTTATACTGTTATAGTAATGCCGGAGAGCTTCTCTTATCTTCCTGGACATGCCGATGAAAGATCTGGGGGGCAATCCAGGAGCTCAACATCAAGCCCCTTAGTAGATAGTGGGCAAAGTAGCCAACGGAATGACAATCCAGAGGTGAACGATCCAAATGTTGTCATACTCAAGACATTTCCTGATGCTAGGAGATACCTGTGTTCAGACTACAGAGGTTCCACTCGAACGCTGGAGTCTGACCCTCAAGACTCCTCACATTCATCTACAGTCTCAGTATATTCAGCTGATTTGAGCGCTCTAGATGATTACAACGCACAGGAACAAACCACGCTGACGGATTATGAGGCTATGCTACTCTCACATTTTCGCAATGTGATATGGCCCAAACTAGTCCCCCAAGGGATCTGGCCCGACGGTTCACACGGTCCTAGACTGGGAGTCGAAGTTTTGGAACAAGAAGCCAGTATCTGCCCACCAGTATGCCGCGCTTCTCCAGTTATCCTATTATGTGTACAATGGCTAACCACCGTTTATAAAGCTTTTTCATGCGATAATGGCAATATCTAAGCTCGGTCTAGACCGTCAAGGAAGCTGTATAAATATGAGCGCCCTGAATTTTCACCGGCAGGATTTCCCACTTCCACAGAATATACTCCACCACAGCGACAATCTTCTATCGGACGGTTTATTTCTTACGCAATTTCTACTGCTCATACACGAGGTAGGTTTCTTGCAACCTCGGTATCGGAGATCTCGGACGCAAAAGAAGGCTGATGTCTAATTTCTGAAGGTCATGGTTGCCAAGCCAGATGGGTCGAGTCTCTGGTCTCATTATATATCCCAAATGCTCGAGATTACTCTCCTGAGGCAGTCGGCTCTTGGAGTGGAGCGATTTCCATTCGTCATCTGGTGGATCTGCAACATTGACTTGTATGCCCTTCTCAGTGGCGCAGGTACAGGAGACTATGTCAAGATGGTTTTAGGAAGCGACCTGCTCCCCTGGCCCGGGTCTTCTCTTTCTTCTATCGACTCTTGTGGGACCGATGTCATCGGATCGCATGAGCCTGACAACCCAACATTACTGTTGCAGCTGTACAGAGACATGTTCGGGCTAGCTGTCCAATTAGGGTTAGCTATTGCGGGCAGGAAGAAGCTGGGCGCATCTGATCCATACGCCCCAATCAATCTACATGAAGACTTGAAGCAACTTTGGGACTCTTCGGAGGTTCGCTTCTGGGCCGAGAAGCAAACGAGGCTGCCAAAACAACTACAAAGCATTCTCGAGCAGGTTGGTCCATTTTTTTCGTTGTACTACATCGCGGTTTTCCAAGCTAAGGCTAGTTCATCAGATGAATCTACTCTTCCATACTTCACTTCTCTGTTACTACACCACCAGCCCGTGCCCTGGGCAGAGCATCGGTTTGGGCGAAATCCCCGAGCAGAGGGTGCATCACCACACGACCATGATCTTACAACACGCAGAGGCGACGATCATGAACATTCAAGGCAGTCTACCGCACTTCATCATCTTCCCTTTATTCCTGGCGGGGATTGCGGCGGAGACGATCGACCTCAAAGTCAAGGCATGGGAGCTGCTCTCAAACATCGAAGAAAATGAGATCGGATATAATGCGTCTACAACGTGCTATATGCTCCAATTGGTGTATGAGTGCCAGATGCAGCGATCCAGTGGTAATAGTGGTAGACCATTCCCATGGATTGACTGGGTTGAACTCTTGGCTGAACGTGGCTTTCGTTTAGTCAGTTACGGATGAGAAGGGAGGAAGGTTGGAATTTTCGATGGCATTATGTTCACTGGGTTTTATTTGTTCATCGTCATGACATATATACATATAATTAATCTTTGATGTCTTCGTGAAGGTCGAGACCACGGAATGATCGTAATATATAAATACCAACCTGAGGCAAGCATTGAATGCGGTGACCCATGGATCTCAGAAGCGGGCCGATCCTGCAATTGGAACATACTCCGTAAGTCTATTTATTATAATTAGAAAAGGTCTGCTAGAACATAAAGTCTGTTCGGGCAACAAGGGAATTATGCGATATCATTTGTTCTCAAAAACCCCCCCAGAAAGTGGTGCTCCATCTGACTGAGCCAATGATGATCGCGAAAGCGTCTACACCAGAAACCCCTCGGCGGCTAAACTATGACCTTTGCAAGGTGATCGCCGAAGCATTTGGAACGAAGCTGCCTATTTTCCACAAGAATATACCTCATTTCGTGGATTCACATTTGTCGCCCTTTTCCTGTCCTCGTCGGCTGAGGGCCTGAGGTGAAAGTGACTATAACTACTACCACCACCAGGTAGGTTTTGTCCCCTCCCCCGCATCTCTACAGCGCGTCTTTTTCCTTCTCCTAAAGATCCCCCTCATTACCTCAAATCACATTGACCATGTTTGACAACAGAATTGACGTAACATAGCTTATTCGTACCAGGATACATAATGAATCCCAGCAAGGCCCGTCAAGGGAATCACTCCGACGAGGAGTTATTCATCCATACTCCGGGACGATCGCCGGTCGAGCCCCCCATTGTTGGACCGTTGCGGATTAACAAGAGAGACACACCATCACCTGTACCACAGGGTGCTCCCCTTCCATACCCTGATGACCGACAAAACCCCCAGAAAATGCGCAGCGCAAGTACCAGCCGTCCAACTCCGACGGCTGATGGCGGACGCACAGGCGGCTCCCCCACGAATCCAGATAACATGCCTTCCATACCTGCTAACACCGGCCCATCCAGGTCGGACTATCCGGCGGCTTTACGGCCGCGAGATGGTCGCGAACCTAAACCTGCTACTTTGGCAGAACGACGAGGCAATGTCCCGAAGCCCCTGCCTGAGTCACCTGCGGGTGATACTCCGGACAAAGAGGGCCTGTTTGTAACGAGATATCAGCGAACTCCTGCTCCGCCGGCGCTTGCCAACGGTACCCAACTTGATGGGACTGTTCACCCGAACTACCGTCAGCAGTACTACCCTCCTCCTCAGGCCGCAACCTCGTCAGGTCCGTCAGCGAGGCCGCCGACAGCACAAAGCCTACAGACTCCTAGCAGTGCAATCAATCGCATTAGTTCAACTGCATCGACGTCGACAACTCGCGCCCAGCGGGGCTCCCCTCCACCTCCAGAAACCCCAATTGTTGAGCCGGGCCAACCGCCAGCTTCGGATATCGAGGCACGCTATGCGGCTTCTGGTATCGCAGGTACTTCAGCTCTAGCAGGCTTGCAAGCCCAAAGCTCTGCAGCACACAGAAGAGCCGAGCAGTATGTGGGTCAGCAAGCAACGAGCCAACCGCCCGTCCAGAGGCCATGGACGCCGACGGAGCAGCCAGGGAGCCAACCTCATGGGCCTCCCACAGTATATCAAGGCGCGGAAGTTGTATCTACGGAGAACCTCCCTGGGAATCCCTTCCCACCCCAATCAGCAGCAAGTTCAGCGCAGGCAGGGCAAGCTTTGCATCATCCAAGGATCCCATCAAATGCTCTGGAACAGGATCTAGAAAGGATGCGCATAAGCTCTTCCCCTCCGCCGGCATATTCAAGTGTATCTGGCCCGGCTACGTCGCAAGGTTACCCAAATGAAAAGCAGCGCGCTCAGACAACTCCAGGGCAGCAGGCTGCATCAGCGGTGCATCCCGCGACGGTGGCGCCCATCAATGCAGCCACAAATTCTGCGGCACTAGAAGTTTCGGCTCAGGATCACCCGGCGTTTGCGAATGACCCAAGGCAAGAACAGCCATTAGAACAATCCCTACAGAATGGCACGCAGACCGGCGTCCTGGATGGGCAGCAGCAGATAGTTCAAGAGTCTCAAGCTGCAATGTTACCTACCTCTACAGGAATCCCACCTGCCTCCCCCCCTCCACTTCCCGAAGGATGGATTGCTCATATGGACCCCAACTCAGGCCAGTACTACTACATTCACCTCCCTACTCAGTCGACTCAGTGGGAATTCCCAAAGGGGCCCACACCGTTAAACCTCAACGAGACTCCTCTATCACCGGTAGGGAGCATATATAGCAGCCATCCCCTCGCTTCACCGGGTTTATCGGCCTTTGGTAAACCGTTGGCCTCCCCTGGGATTCCTCTTACTCCAGGCTATGAGAGTCTACAGTCGCCAGTTGTTGCAGGGTTTACTGGTCCCCCACCGAGTAGTGGGGTGGACTTATACAAAGTTGCGCCAACGAATGGTGTTTACTTTGGACCATACCTTCGCTATGTCAATATGAATCTAGAGCGCGGTATTTGGTTAGGTTCCATTCTACTTGTTACCGACGCTGCGCAGCCTCCAACGATCCATATCCATCAGAGCGTCGACCTGTCACCGAACCCGCGTCAATTGAAGGCATCCGCTATCGCCGTTCATCAAAGGTGGACGTTCTACAAGTACGACGTTGACTTGCAAATGAACGAATCCGGTCCCGCCAAATGGACCTACGCAATCACGTCACATCTGGGCTGCACGCGCTACGAGTTCTTGGTCGCTGGTCGACATGAAACGAATTGGCGTTTCGTCACAACTTCGGGGAATGACTTTTCACTCAATGTAAATGCTAATGAGCGATCTCGTCTTGGAGGCGTGAGTTTTATGTGGAAGGACATCATGCAGAAGCACAATGAAATCGGGGGGTTCCATGCTCAACTGTGTTTAGGCGGACAGATCTATGCGGATAGAATGTGGAAAGAGATTCCTTCGCTTAAGCAGTGGCTTGTAATTCGCGGCAAGGAGGCTCGAAGGACCATGCCTTGGACTGCTGCACATGAGGAAGACGTCTCTCATGCATACTTTCATTACTATACTAGCCACTTCGATCAGCCTTACCTACGGGAGTCGTTCGCCCAGATTCCTTATGTTTGCCAAGTTGATGATCATGACATGTGAGTGACCGTCTATCCTGAATAATACTGTAGACTCGGCTGACGCCCGGTAGATTTGACGGTTATGGATCGTACCCTGAACATATGCAGTTTTCGAATATGTTCAAAAACATTGGACGCGTTGGGACTGAGATGTATCTGCTTTTCCAGCACCATACGACGCTTGAATTGCTTCGCAATGCCAGTACCGACGTGGACTTATTCACTATTACTGGCACCGGCTGGCATTTTGTTAAGTTCCTTGGACCGGCCGTGGTTGTCGTTGGCCTTGATTGCCGGTCGGAGCGCAACCCACACCAAGTTGTCGCTGGACCTACATATCAAGGTATTTTCCCCAAAGTCGCAATGCTGCCTCCTTCCGTACAGCACTGTTTGTGGATGATCTCCGTGCCTGTCATTTACCCACGCTTGGAGACTGCAGAACATATTGCAAACACTGTTGCTTCGGGTAAAAGAGCTGTTACGGGTGCATACAATGTCCTTGGCAAAGTTACGAGCTCTGTGGCGGGTGTGGTTGGCGCAAAAGAAGTGGTAGGTTCTGGGTTTGATTCCGTAAAGCGTGCTGTAGGCAAGTCTGGCCTTATGGGAGGCATATTAAGCCCGTTCGGAGAGTTCGACTTGATGGACGAGCTCCGAGATCAGTGGACTCATGAATCCAAGGTGCGTCTGAAGATGTTTCCTGATCCCCGCTCTTTTTCAGCTCTAATAGTTCTATGTACATGTAGGATCTGGAGCGAACGTACCTCATTCGCACTCTACAGGGTATTGCACATCAAAAGTTTCTTCGTATGACGTTCCTTTCCGGATCTGTCAATGTGTGCGGCGCAGGCTTGGTCCACGATCCAGCCCATCCCTCTGACTACAAGACCATGTATCAAATCATTTCGTCCGCTGTCGTGAACAATCCCCCGCCTTCATATGTTATCAAGCTTCTTCACAGCAGTAACAAACCGCTCTACGTTCCAGCAAATGGGCAGCGCTCCTCTCCTTCGCAGCCTACTGATACGAAGGAGGACATGATGGAGATATTCCAAACAGACGTCACGGGGCAGGCTCGCGAACACCGTAAGCTGATGGGTCGCCGGAATTACGCTGCCATTGTAGCCTATGATCCTGAAACGGTCAATGCGATGTATGGCCAAGCACCCGTGGTCCATGGAGGCAGGCTGAATCTTGCCGTGGATTTTATGGTCCAGGGTGACGGATCCTATGGAACGGTTGTCAAATATGGGCCGGTCATTATCCCAAGCTTAGGACATGGGAAATGAAAACAAGGACCTTCTCCTTTCAGTCTCACTTTGCCCTATTCTTCCTTCGGGTCTGCATCCCTTTATGCTTACTGGACATGATTATGACATATCTTACTAGTCACCATCGTTTACCCTTGAAACTCTCAGATGTATATCTCACGTATCCACATAATGGTTCAAGTTCGAATTCTGCGTTTTTAATGGCTCGCCCTATGAATACCCAGTCTTTACAACGTCACACTGTCTGCATTTTCTTATCTCATCAATTCGCTCGCTGTCCCGATCAAAACACATTGAACCTGGTCCTATGATAATAACTAAGGCATGCAGTGCAGGCTACTGCAGGAATCATATTCTCTACATACTATACAGCACCTTTGCGTCTCTGTCCAATGCTTAGGGTCATCAACTCGTTCTCCCAGCCAATGGACAAGCAATCAAGCATACAGATAATCTAGTCGGCAAAGAGAATCTCTGACTTAGTCGTAAAACCATATACTCTATATCGTGAACAATAAAATAATATCTATAAGAAATAAGACAAAGGCTAGGAAGGCTCTTCGTCTCTATCACCCCGTCATTGCGTATTGCCCATTAATCATAGTATCTAATATGTTTAGAACACCTAGGATTGATAATTCTTTTCCTTGCCCGTTGGATCCCCGCCAGGAACGCAGAGACCTATCCGCCAGAAGTAGTCTCGGTGAGCAAAGAATAGCTCCCAGAGTCGGTATCTAGAAGGAATAAGATTCCACGGCAGGCGAAGCGATATCTGTTGCCTTTCAGCGCCGCTTGGAAAGCCCATTGCCGATGGAGATGTGTCACTCTCAGCCAAAACCACCTGATCTGTGAGGTCCGCCACGCTATAAAGCCACTCGTGCTTCGCCGCATTCAACTTGATCTCGTGAAACATGGCTCTCATGTTATTTTGTTCGCCAGTGATGCAGCGTGCGTCTTTGTCACCATCGCAAATTATCACGTCGGACTCGGAGGGCGGGAGAACAGCCTTTGAAATGAAAATTTCTCCTGCATGCATCTCATATCCCCATTCTTCTAGTGGCAGGAGAGGCACAGGGTCATTTACATGAGTTACCCTCCGGAATTTCCATTGCTGAGCATCATCTGATGGTGACACCGTACCGAGCTTGAACGCTTCGTTAAGAAACGTGACAAACTCCTTGTTTCCGATCTTAGGCTCTCCAAATGTCGTCACCTGCGGCTCCCAGCCTCGCATTTGCATCTCAAGCCCAGCCAGCGCTGCAACTGCCCCACCAAGCGAGTGACCGACGAGCACCACTTTATAGTCACGATACTGTTTCCTTGCTGCCGAAACATGTTTGAGGATGATCGGGCGAGTGTTCAGCCACGAGGCCAGGAATCCCGCGTGAACTGTGCAATTACGACATCTTAACAACTCCTGGTCGTCCCGACCATTAGGGTCATATGGTACGTACGCCTGCGGGTAGGCTGAAAGGTCGATTATAGTGTCTGTGATTGAATAGGTGCCACGGAAAGCAATAATTATGCGCTTCGCATGTGGGAAATGGGACAGCGCGATATAGCCACACGAGTCCGAGAGGAGGGGGCCGGTGCTCCACGTCTAGCCAGTATTAAGGATTAGTTGCGCCGTGGTGTCAAAAGGCAGTCGAGGTCATAGAACTCACGGTGATCAATTCAAAGCCCGGAAATTCATTACACCGACTCAAGCAACGGAACGGTTTCTGTACTCCTGTACTGCCGACACAGTACGAGACGTCAACAATGCGCGAGAGCTCTTCTAAAGAGGCAAAAGTTTCGCGCGAGACGGTGCTGTCTTTTCTGTCGCTCTGGTCGTAAGTAGAAGCTCCGCTTGTTCCAAAGGAAATGAGACTAGCAGTTGAGCACGTTCCGTATAGTAGGATAGATAAGACAACAAGGATAACTGTAACAACTTCATCAAATGCCATTATCATTATAAAGTGTAGCTCTGTCTTTGGACTTCATAGTCGTTGCCATTGTTTGTTGGGAAAGCGCAGTAAAGGCACACCAATTCTGGAGAAATGCGGCTCGTGACCTCTGATCGATCATCGGAGTGACGTCGAGAATCCGGGGAAATCTACGCCAATCAGAGACTAGCCGGAACCTGTATTGAAGTTCCACCGTATTGCGCAGGTACTATAGACCAGTGGCGCACTGTGTCATCTGTTACATAAGGTATGTGCAACTGTCAACATCCCTGTAATTTTGATAGCATTTCCATCTCATATACCCGCTAGATAGTACCGTAATCACGATTACAGGTTACAAGCTGGATCGGAAGGCGCTTCTCTACTTTGTATTGCTTAGCTACCCATGTTCATGTATGTACATCGAGAGTACCTCGTCCTTGAAACTGGTCATATGTCGAATGATAAGCGAGTACCAGACTCATTTTGTTTAACCTATTGTCCAAACAACCACACGACCATCAACGCCACTCGCTGTTGTTGGAAAAATTAGTTTCAAGACTAACTGGCTTATGAAACAACGTATGCAGACGGTCCCAAAACTTACTACTGAATTTGCTGACATTTCCGTTGGCCTCCTCATATACGCGAACTGTATTAATAGTGTTCTGATGGACGGTCTTCAGTTGAGTATCAGCCTGGGTTTGTCCCTTGAGATCCATTTGACGGAACAAATTCAGAGCAGACTCCTCGCGAACAGCACCGACACCAGAACCGGACTTGTTTTCGATAGTTCCTGTAAGCTGCCATCCGTTCTCATCTCCATGGAAGCGGTACGGCTCGCAATCCTACTCGAGTAAGTATAACAGAGCTTTTACTAGTGTATATCGAGCAAACTCACATGGCCAGCAGCAATGATCTCGTTCTCTCCGTTCCATATCAAGCTGTTGAACGGTAAGAAGCGGGTGGTTATGTTCAACATAGCCCGAGGAGGTTGGTCCGGCGCACTTGGGTACACAACAGTGACGCTACTATCATGTCCAGTGAATGCAAGCGCGTTTCCACTTGGAGAAAAGGATACTCCTTTAATCCATCCTGCCGAGTCATTCAGAAACTCTCCGCATATAGTGTTAAATGGAAGACGTTCTCCCCAGGCGCTCGGCTCGGGGCGGGTATCAACACCCTTGATGTAACTGGAAAGGACTCTCGCGTGGGAATCGGTCGAGCCTGCAGCCAGAAGAACAGAGTTCGGATGCCAAGCGAGTGTAGTGATGGTACTCCGTATAGGCTTCTTCAGGTGTTTCGAGATCCACCAGTCGTTCTCTTCCTCAAAGTAGCAAACTGCGATCACACGGGCCCCTGAGCCAACAGCAAACTTTTGTTCGGATGGAGACCACCTCACAAAGGTTGCAGCTCTGTTGATCCGAAGCAGGACCAAAGTCGGTTTCCAGCCAGCGGGGGTTCGCTCCCAAACATATGCATTGCGATCTATATTTCGTGATGGGTCAGGAGGTGGATTTAGAAAGTAAGGGAATGGAGGCAAATACCCTGCGAACAGGTAACAATCCGACCACTGTTAGGAGCAATATCAACACCTGTTACAATCTTCTCATGGCCTTTGAGTTCATCGGTCAATGAGAACTTGTTACCCGCTTTCTGGTAGAGCTCCACATTGCTGTCCCGAGCAACTGCAAGTGTTGACTTGTCAGGGGAAAACGAGTGATCAGCAATGGGGTTATGGAAGAGGTGATGAACTTCCGGAGCAGCCATTGTAGTCCAGACGACAGGAGGAGCTCTCTACTGTCGGTCAATTTTAAATTCCGATTGCTTCTGAAGTTGTTGACGCAGTTTGGTTATCGTGTCCGAGGGGCGTCGTAACCATCGATGACGCGCGCGGGTGATTATATAACCTATCACATGATATTCTCTCAGGCTGGTCCAATAGCACGCTAGATACTCCGTACCAGCACAAGTATCACCGCCCTTATTTTTCAATCTTAGCTCCTAAGAATACCCCCCTCTGCCTGGTCTTGCCCACTACCTCGTCTCGTATTAAGAAATTGCAAAGTTTCTAAGTGACAAGCAATGGCATCGAAAGTAGCCCCTACGCGCATTAATCCTTCAAGCAAACCCGCTTCAGCCGCTGGTCTTCCAAATCAAACGTCAGTGAAAACCCCTTCGTCCCAGATTCAACACCAGAGCTTCTGACAATCTTCCAGCCTCTATTGTGCCAATCTTCCGGATAAGCTTCCCAAATATGACCTACGCCTCTCTCTCTATATGCTTTTCTCCACCTACGGTACGGTTCTAGATGTCGTGGCTATGAAAACAAAAAGGATGCGCGGCCAAGCCCATATTGTATTCAAAGACGTCCAAGCAAGTACTCAAGCAATGCGCGCTCTTCAGGGGTTTGAATTCTTTGGGAAACAGTTGGTATGTTTCACTCCATATTGTGCCGTTGATGACATGTCATGCTCACTCATTTGGGATCTAGAAAATTGTCTATGCTAAAGGTACATCGGATGTGATTGCTAAGCTCCGTGGGGCCTACAATGTTTCGACTGTTGCTGCACCAGCTGGAGGTGCCTCAACAGATCTTCAGAAGTCCATCTTCAGCGGGCCTCCTGGTTCAACCACATTACCCTCAAGACCCACTGGGGAAACGAATGGGGAGGCTACATCTCAGGGAGTCAAACGGCCCCGTGAGGAGGAAAGTGACGAAGGAGAAGCCCCAATGGACGAGGAAAGTGATGTGCCCATGGAAGATTCGTCGGACGAAGATTAAGCTTTCCCGACCACAAACTGGCCGGGAAAGAGTGGGGAGGAACAGAGAACCCGCCAGACTGTGCCTGCTTCGAATAATTTAACTTAGACCTTGGGGTTCTTGCACGCCCTCCGTTGCAAAAAGTTCATGCGGCAGAGGGAGATTCAGGCGATTGCCAACCATACCGAGCCATATAATAAGATACGCCTCAGGTGTAACCCGCTGCTGGCCTGCTATTTGCTTCATAGCGTCTGCGGTATTGCATGGGTGAACGAAGAACGCCGGAGTTCCGGATTGTGGATGGTACTACGAATCATAAGCGACAATAGACGGAAGGTTCCAAGAGTCATTCGCACATACTCCGAAACTGATGCCACCCATGACACCAACATTTGAAAGTTCCCTTCTGTACTGGTCTGGTACCAGATATTGGTAGACTTCGTCTATCCCTAACGGCCCGGGATGACTGTCCCGCCGTAACGTGAAGTACAAAACAGGGACTTGGTATGTTGGGGAGAGAATAATGTCATGTTCTATGTGTAAACAGTTGCTAGAGTTGGATGCGCGAATGAGGGCCTCCTGTTGAGATACTGGTCAGATGATAGCAAGCATGTACAATGGCACAAATGATTTTCCACGGACAGGATCATCTTCGCAAATTTCCACTTGCGGTTCTTCAGTATCTACGGATCCGGAGAGGGCGTTGTCGTAGTATGGAATACTAGTATTATGAATGCTCTGCGATATTTTCAGAACTGGACCGGTTGCCTAAAAGAACTAGTTAGATAGATAGGAGTAGACGCGGAAGCAAGAGAAAGAAGAGGCCCCGCATTCGATCTTGAAACAGCCATCAATGACCAGGTCAATTGTCATTGGACGGACGTTGGAAATAACCCCAAGGAAAAGGCAGCTGCTACCTGTTGTACAAAACGGATCGATGACCATCCCACCCCATCTAAGTTGCCCAACACATCAATACGATCCAGGAAGGCGCGACAGGCGCATTCGAATTCCTCTGGTGTGAGAAAAGGGAAGGCCGACAAAACCCTCTGGCTCGAGAGTGAAGATGATGCCATGCGACTGGTAAAGACGCGGTGTAATTCTACCTCCAGTGACCAACGGGGAACAACTGCGGCAGACACTTCTTGCATTGACGTGATCTCTGCTGACTCCTCTAGATGCACACCGATCCGGTTTGCGTTGTCTCGACCCAACGCCGTTCTTGGGCTAAGAACAATCTTTTACGATTGTTTGCGGCAGCAGTACGTGCCCACCGATCCAGCTAAGAGTTCACAGTACGGATCGGCGAACCCGAACACTGAACCCAGATTTGGTCAAGAGAAAGAGAAAAGAAAAAGAAAAAGAAAGGCTTTAACTATGTAGAGAGCGGTAAGGATCGCCAGCCTAATGAATAGATCATAGATTCTGATGATGGAGGGTGGGGGTTTTGTGGCTGAGTTCATGGAAATCCCTTTCCAAATTCAAATTCCTCTGGAATGTATCAGATATGTATCTATCATGACTGTACAATACGTAAGCCAGCCCAGCCGGTGTAGAGTAGAATTGTGTACATCTACTCCGTATGTACTGTACTGGTCGAGTTCCTCCTCGGTCCTCACTCTTTCCTCTTTTTCTTTTAGCCTTTTGTGTTTGTTTACATATAACAGATCTCAAAGAGGGATTGAAGTCCACGGTAACTAGTACACTGAACTTAGATAATTATTATTTTTCCGACGATCATGATTTCTTCTTACTTTTTGTATGCAATGACCATCATCGTGGCTGAACCTTTTTTCTCCCCTCCCCCCCCCCTTTTTGGATGGCTTGCTGTTTGCAGCACAGCCAAGATTCATAGCCACCCAATCATTTCGGCATTGCTGTCAAGCTCTGCCCTGGCGTGGCCATACTATCAGTAGTAGCCATCATTCTTCTCACAACTACTCCGTACTAGCTGAGGTACTAAGTAAATCAGTCCCCACTATTTACAAAGTACTAGCCTACTAGGTGGTACACTAAATTAACTAAGCAGAACTCCCATGATCTCAAGCGGTTCATCATTCGATCAATGATTTTCTGCTTTGCCTCTTAGGTGCACCTGGCTGCATCTCGGCTTCTGTAACATTCGGCCTGGCCGTGTTCGTTCATGCTGTCGTGTTCTCCCCCCATTACTACTTACGGGATATACCCACCATACTCCAGTACAATGGCCCTTGTCAACCTGGCTCGCATCTCAACCTTCATCGCCCTCCGACCGCGATGATCCGTCATCTCGTTCCCAATTCCGTTCCCCACGGGAGCTGTAGCGCCAGTGGGTAACGCATTCGTCATTGTTAGGTGTTTTTTGCATGCTCCAACCATGGCAAATCCTGTCTCTCTCCACTTCGTTATGTATCTTATTTTTCCCTTACTTGTCTCCGATTTGGCCCTGTTCGTATTCCGCTTCTTTGTTGGCTTCTCGTCTTTCTTCTTCAGGTACCTTTCATCATCTTGTTTCAAGGATAAACTGTGTTTTCTTTTTTCTTGTTCTTTTTTTTTTTCTCAATGGCGCTGCTGTTTCATTCCGTCAACCGACCTTGTGTATAGCCACTTCGTCCCT
Organism: Aspergillus flavus; assembly: GCF_009017415.1. Taxonomy (NCBI): domain Eukaryota; kingdom Fungi; phylum Ascomycota; class Eurotiomycetes; order Eurotiales; family Aspergillaceae; genus Aspergillus; species Aspergillus flavus. The sequence continues at coordinate 2,196,446 of NC_092409.1, read as the reverse complement.
CAACATCATCGCGTCTTTATCTGGCCATTTCTCTTTGCGTGCCTTCCTTGGTCGTTAGATATAATCACGAGTCTTTCATTCAATCAACCCCCCACACTCCTACGACACTTTCGACAACCTTGCACCTTCTCATCTCCGCGTTGGGTCACTTCTCCAGGCTACCAAGCTTTTGAACAAAGAATCTGGAAACCTTTACATCGTTGGCGGACTATCTGAAACTTTTCGAATTTGTCCGTCTGTAACAGACCGTCAACAACCGAGATCTGTAAGCAGTGGCAGGTGCAGACAATAGTGAGCCGTCGACGTCAAACTACAACATTGAGAGGAGATAGCCACCGTCATTGGGAAATCTCAAACAAAGAAAAAGAAAAAGAAAAAAAAAGCTCTCCTGGATGCTCTTCACAAACTATTAACATCCGCATGTCGTGCTTCTGTCTTTTCTAAGATATATTCATATATGATTTGATTTGACAGTATCAGGAGTCTCAGCCTCTACTGAGTTTTGTTATTGCCCGCAAGTCATGGGAAGTTTCCTCTCTATACAAAGTGGAAACAAACAGCGCCGATCAAACCGGTTGTCAAAGCCACCATCGACTTTCACCTCCCGTTCAGCAAGCTGCCGTGCACCTCGTCAAAGTGCTGGCGCCAATTCTCCTGTGGCACCCAACCATGCTCCCTGGCAAGACTCTTCGACTACTGCTTCCGTTTCTATAGATTTGCCTGACCCTGAATCCAATGACCGAAGGTCGCAGTCAATCCCCTCGGTATCCCTACAGTCTGAGGCGCCATGGGCAGGTGTCAACGGAACTGGAAAGTGCCAGTCCTTATCCAGAGAGCCAAATCATGTTTGCCTCCACCTAGACACTTCTCACTCAGGTATATCGGGACCTTTGTGCAGGCGAGCTTCGTTTCAGCCATCTAGGCAGCCAATTACCCTACACAGTGAGCCTCGATCTCCGTCGGTTCGGCCAGGACCGCCAAGGAGATCTTATTCAGTCAATTCACCTGCACCGGGTACAAGAAGCGCCATGCACCAAGGCAGCCTTGAAGAAGCCACGTCTTCGAACACTCATTTCATGATAGATAGCCCAGGCTTCTCCTTGATCCGTCGGCGTTCTTTACTTACGCGCCCTGGAATCGCCACGAGACGATCAGTAAGAGGTGCGACTCGTCGATGCCCGTCGCCAATTGGACAAGAGCTAGGGTTCTCGCTCAGCTGTACAGACGAGTCACCCCAGCTATTCCAGTGGCCACTAATAGACCGCGAGGATACTGTCTTGCAACATACTAACTCGCTTGCTGAGGTTCGCCCGCCAACGCCTGGTGACTTCGGATACACCCATTTGGGAGCCCTTAAGCTGGGGTCTTTACGGGTAGTGAACGGCTCAGCTTCCCCCAGTCCCAGTGACCGAAGCCGACTCAGGCCAAGCAGCCCGACTCAGGACACCAGTGCCATACATACAACAGAGCTACGTTGGAGCAGAGATCATTTGACTCAAGATGATCCATCTGAATTTGCTACATCAAGTTCTCCGGGCATGAGTGACTATCAAAGCGGACCTGAAGAAATTCGGGGTCCTATGGCCGTCCCAGTCTCGGAGTACGCCAGTGTCGATGGCCCCAACAATGGGATATCATCGAGTAATGGGCAGGTGCCGCGTCCCTTCGGAAATAAACCGTCTACTATCGTACAGATCCCGTCATTCCCCGACATTACGAGATATGAAGATTTTCCGGCAAGTCCATTCTCTTTTGAGAAATCGCCGATTATTGCGAGATCCCTTGGGTTGTACGCTAAGGAAGCGGAAGACGAAGCTATATGTGTATCTGATGAGGAAACCCCCTTCGACTTCATTGGGGAGACTTATCAAGAAGCTCCCCGCCGAAGAAAGATTTCGCATTCGCACAGAAAAGTAGATAGCGGCTACAGCTCCGCTGCATCAGTTCGCTCTCTACAAGACAATCGCACTGGGGCTTCTCTTGATTCCCAAGAATCAACGCAACGGCCCTCGGGATGTCGCAGGTTTACACTCGGGGGTACTGAGTTGTGCGATGTAGAAAATCACTCGAAGTTGAGCCAGCAGCTTCCTATGAACCGCCGTCTAAGTCTTCAAGGACCTAGAATGAGCCCTATATGGGTCACACGTGGTTGGTCAACAAACATGGCAACAATGTGCCTTGAGACACCACAGATATCAACCAGTGAACGCCCAAGAAGCTTATCCTTTACTTCATCACAACACCCTGGTCACACAGTGTCACTTTCTCCGTACTGCACTCAGCTACGCCACTTGGAAGCATCCTCTAGTAGAGCCATGCTTCCTTCGAAGCGTATACCAGATACGGCCGCAATTCCAACGGCCGATGATACCATATCCAACGAACAGCTCTGTGAAAGTTTCGCAACCCGTAATGCAAGGTTCAGCTATGGTCGAGACACAGTGCTAGAGAATTCGAACCAAAGGACAACTGACGCTGCGCTCAACAGCGACAAGTCCTACACGTTCGACTCGCATAGGTCAAAATCAGGGGAAAGGATCCTCAAGAAAACTCCGAATGTGGCGCATGATCAAAACCCGCGAGCTATTGCGGCCAATGCAGCTAGTCAGTACCTAGAATCAGAGATTGAGGCACTTGTGGCACCCACATCACAACGCCCAGAACGGGCTGTGGACGTAGGGCGCGTATATCCGGAACCCTTGAGAGGCAGAACAAAATGCCGAACTCTCGATACTGAGCGGCGCATGTCAGCAAATCAGCAAAACAGCAAAATCGACCAGATTTTTACGCGATAGCATCACCTTTAATCCATCGTTAATCCCTTTCATCATCATTTTCATCATCTTCTTCTTCTTTTTCTTCTTCCTCTTACCTTTCTTTCTTTCTTTTTCTTTATTATTTTCTTTTTGATGTGTGTGTTTGTGTGGCGTTAATATATTGCCAAATGTTTCACTGTGACGTTTCTGGCTTGCTTTCTGGATATACCCTTGTCGACGACTTTTGTTACTAAAGCACTATTTCTTCCATCTTTCTTACTACTGCTTTCAATAGGCAGTCAAGAAACTCGTACCCCATCATTCTATTTGGTTTTATTTTTTTATTCTGTTGACCTTCTCTTTGTCGCCCTTCCCTCGTAAGGTTTAATATGGAGGAACATGACTGTGAGGCCCATATTCACCAAAAGCTTTTTTGCTTGGCATTTCCTTTTTTCTTTTTTTTTTTTTTTTTCCTTCATAACTCCTCCTTTCTCTCTCTCTGTAGATATGATTTTACGATGCGAGGAGGCCCATAAGTGTGAGCTTCGGAGTAAAAGATACGAGGCAACATAGCGGTGAAGCAATGTGGTAGCAATTGGTTACTATAGCCGTGCACTGCATGAGCTAGACACTCCCAAGGTAGCGTTTGACAATTCACATTCTAAGTGGGGTAGATCGAGAAGGAAGATGCAGTACCCAACCTGGGGACCCAACCGCCTGGTAAGATAGTAGTAAAGTGCGAACATGCAGTTTAAGCGAAAATGGATATATCCAGCAGACGACATCGCTTAGGGTTTCAGTCCTGCCCGGTAGTGTCTCATCAATGAACAGGCCTGCAGCGATCAACAACCGCGCCACCATCTGAGGCGAAACCCTGCTCTTAGCTACTCCATCTATATTCCAAAGAAGATGAAAGAACAAGAGAATAAGTATAATAAGATAGACAGTACTACATGATCTACTTTTAAGCAGCGTACACGTGGTCATATACTAAAGTTATCATATCATACATCATGTTTTGCTTCTTGCAGCTCCTCACAACATCATGGGCTACGCCACGTTAATATCCAACCTTTGGGTTATAACCAAATCCGTATGGATACTCATATGATAATAATGATACCACTGCATACAGTGATATGTATGTATGTATATGCACATTGACCCAGATCCTTTGCAAGAAGCAAGGGGGTTTTCCACTAATGGCATACCGTCGAACTATTGACGTTTCTTAGGGTAGTTACTGACCTAGTCATAATAACGAGATAAAACCATAACCCCGGTCAAAAGTATATCAATTCTTTATTAAACTGTCATAAAATTTGTCTATAATACAAGTCATACAACAACGAGGATACATAGAATCCCAAATACAAAACCAAATGACCCGCAAACCCGTTAATGCTCAAACCAACCGTAGCATGGCAACTCAACGTACTCAGTCAACCGTCTTCAAAGTCTCCTATAGACATCTTCCAAGTTTTATAATGGAGTTATATTAGAGAGTCCGGTGTCAAATCGGACGAGCCCCATCATCGGTACTGTAAAGGCCCAACAGCTGGCAATTTACTCGACGCGAATTTTTTTAAACGTAGGGGCAGGTTCCTTTGGGACAATGACCGAAAGGATCCCATCTTTCAGAGTAGCCTTGACTGTATCTTGGTCTACTCTCGTCGGAAAGGTAAAGGCTCGATGGAATTCGCCGACCGGGCGCTCGGTGATCCAATATTTGTGGTTGGTCTGCTCTTGGAGGGCCACCTGCTTTGAAGATTGGGCTGATGAACCAACAGATGCTGCATCATTTGCCTCTTCATCTTCATCTTCGACTGTTGGTTGGAGTGACTTGACAGAAGAAGCATCATTGGGAACTTCAGCATGCTCGTTGGTACTGGATGTGCTGTCGCTGTACTTGCGCTCCACGCGGCCCTTTATGACCAACGTATGAGGATCGGTGAACTCAATATCGAGACTGGCTTGGTTAACGCCAGGTAGTTCTCCATTAAGATGGTAATTGTTGTTTAGTTCATAGACATCAAATCGAGGTGTGAAGGAGCGAACAGTTGTAGTCCTTGGCTTTGGGCGGTATGCTTGATGGACATCATAGTCATCAAGTAAATGGAACAAAGGAGCAAAGTCGCCGGAGAAATTGGAGAAGAAAGCCATGTTTTGAAGTGACTCGCGTAATAATTGAGGATTTGGTGGTGTATCAGAAGTGATTCGGAGGCACTTAGTAGTGTCAAGTCAATGATAGTAAATATTAATGTATTTCGTGGAGTTGGAAAGACGATGAGTGAATGATACGATATAGCTACCCATTTTTATATTTACAATGTTTCATTCTAGAAGGAGCTACCATATCCTATTTGTTTTGTACGTATAAGCAAACTGAATGCTCTGGGAAAGTCGAGTATATTCTACGAAGATCCCCAGATAGCTCTGGAGCCTTCACTTTGCGATAGCGATTGATAAGATAAGGAACGCCTTGTCAGCTCAAGATGGTGCTTAAGTATGTTACGAGAAGTTGCCCGAACCTTCCGTAACGGTAAAAGATAGATCACATGACATCATTAAAACAGGGTTGGACTCGAAATGTCCATTCTATTGATTATATGTAGATTACTAGATACTGCAATTCTACATACATTATTACATTATCTTTTTTTTTTTGGCCATTCTCCTCCTTCTCTTTCCTCCCCTCCGGTTCGTACCAATCTATGACTGCGGATAGTGCTTGATCATCCAAGCTATCGGATATTGCGAATTCCAGGGGAGGAATATATCTCAAGCTGCCTGTGTCCTTTGCGCAGTAAATACTCAATGGCATTGAAATCCTTTTTGTTGACGGAGATATATTTTTGAAATTCCATCCTGTGTCATGTCATGAGAAGACTCCTCCACAAAAACGTTCGGCGGGTTAGAACACCATTGCCATTTAGGCAGGGACATACCTAGCATAAGTCTTAAAATTACCTCTTGTCTCCTGAGCCAGGTTAGGACACCGTATTAGTCTATATGTATGTTTATTTATATGATAATTCAGAGAGGCCTGTCGCTTACTAAGGGCTTCTTTCGGATCTCTCTCAGGCATTTCCGATAGAGAGACAAGACCTCCCTCTGGAGACCTGATAATCGGGCCATGACTTTTTGCGCACGATGTCACGAAAGGCAATGAATGTGTAATTTGCTCAGGGCATCATTGGGCGGATGTTTCGAAGACGGACAAGGGAAAATCACGGGTAAGTCGCGAATGTGGCTAGCGCTAGCCTCCGGTCCCCGCCAGTCTGGGGAGAAAGCGAGCGGGTATCTCCTTTTCCCGGCCGAGAGATATGTAGATAGCCCATACTATTAAGATATATACAATTTAAGTTAAATTAGAAAATGAACGACCTATGTCGGGACTATATAAGTAGTACGATCTATCCTCCTGTCGTCTTCCATTCTTCTCCATATGATTGAAAGGCACACCCATAAGAAAATGACTACCTTCTCTGTAAGTATATCTAATATATTCCGTCGGACGTCCATACTCATACCTATACCCTACCCATATCAATATCTGGGGTTGTCGCCCATACGCCATATTTGTCCCATGTAAATGGCGCGAAGATATTGCCATTGACCTCGGCTATATCACCATGTCATTTGGTTTCAAACCCTGTTTCATCTTCATTCACCACCACGTAGGCTGACTGTTTCTCCCCCTCCACCATGTAGCGTCTCATTCGCTTTTTAGCTACAGATGGTCACATCTACTATGGTGATGCCATTATGCCCGCTGGTACCAGTGACATTGGAAAGGTGACTAGGGCACAAGTGATTCGAGGGGATATTTTTGGCCAGTATCAAGTCACAGACCAAGTCGCTGAGGTTAAAATGCTCCTCGCACCATTGGCGAGGGAGGACATTGCAACGGTGCGCTGTTTGGGATTGAACTATGAGCAGCATGCGAGAGAATCCAACCTCCCCATTCCAAAGTATCCGGTCCTCTTCTACAAGCCAATCACAGCCATTACTGGTCCGTATGATGATATCCCTATATGCTCTATGGCGCAAGACGTGGAGGGACTAGACTATGAATGCGAATTGGTTCTTGTCATTGGCAAGCAAGCCAAGAATATTCCCGAGGAGCAAGCATTGGATTATGTGCTCGGGTATGCTGTGGGAAACGATATCTCCCATCGCGATTGGCAACTCAAACGTGGCGGAGGACAATGGGGGTTGGGCAAAGGCTTCGATGGTTGGGCACCTTTTGGACCAGGCATCGTCTCTACAAAGCTGATCCGCAATCCCAATGCCTTAAATATCTCAACTAAAGTCAACGGTCAAACAGTCCAGTCATCATCAACCAAAGATATGATATTCGGGGTCGCCCAGACAGTATCATTTCTCTCCCAAGGCACCACTCTGCTGCCTGGTGACCTAATCTTCACCGGAACGTAAGTTTTATCTCTCTTCCAGAGTACCCATTCATTTTTTCTCCCACCACCCCCCCCCCCCCCCCCCCCCCCCCAAAAAAAAGACTAAATACTTACATGTCCCTTCATAGGCCACAGGGTGTTGGGATGGGCCGGAAACCTGCGGCTTGGCTTACAAATGGCGATCAGGTAGAGGTCTCTCTGGAAGATGTGGGTTCATGCGTTAACCGAGTCGCCTTTGAAAAGCCACCATCGAAGCTATGAAAGAGGTGGTGTTGAGTTGGATAAAATATTAGCAGGTGCTACGAGACTGTACAGCTTGCCTTGTCTGCTGTGGAAACATAGTAACTATGGATTCTCTCTGCCGATTTGAAGCTTATTTAGTCATGAAATTGCAAGGCCTTGCTAGTAAAATTCTTGCGGATGTCCAAAGCTATACCTAATTAACCTGAGCTCCATACCCCCTGATAGACTCAGCGAACGCCCAGCTCTGGGCCTCGATCACCTGGTCTTCCTTGATCTCAACCCCCTCCGCCGTGATCACTGCAATTGAATATTTATCCAGACTCCGCGCATCACGGTACCACAGAACCTTAAGGCACTCCCTCAAGGCCGCTTCTGCCTCGCCTTTACTGATTTCCTCAAGGGGCTTCTCTTCAGGGAACAGCCGACGCAGGATGGGGATAGCAAGGTGCGCACCAAACCCAGTCGCGAGATGTGGAGCTGAATATGTAGTACCGAGAAGGTCGGCTGAGCTGAGGAAGGGTTTCTTGTCTTCATCAAATCCCGCAACGAGAATGTGATTCCAAAGAGGGTTGAATTCGGAGCGACGTTTATAAAGGACCTTAGAAAGGTACGTATGGAGATTTTTTGCGTTCATCATATTGCCGTGTGTCGAATAATTTTCCCGGATGTCAAGAGATTCCAGAAGGCGATCGATGTATTGCATGTCTGACACATCGCCGCTGAAGCCAACCACAGCAGAGTCGCCGAATACGCGCAGGCGTTTGACATCGGTGAACCGAGCGAGAGATCCGTACGATGCTGGAAAAGGTCAATATTTTCATTACGAACTTCCCACTTAACGTCAAAGGCTTGTAACCATACCCAAGTTATCAGCAGCGATTGCCACACCACCGTTGAACTTGACCGCTATTACCGACGTCCCAGTCACAGCAGGAGACTGGGTGTGGGTTTTTGAGCCAGTGGTCTGAAGATATGAGGAGTTGTAAGGCCCGTAAATATCATCCCTAGGCTTGAGGTAGATGGTTAGAGATGTAGGAGCATTCATGTAATAGAGGACTTACCCGACCCCAGACTTCAGGATAGTGGTTCATGGTGAAAGGTCAAATATTATGATCTATAGAACAAATACGCCAGCTGGTGATATTGAAGAGGCGAGTCAGAGTAAAGGGCTTAGTTAAATTCGATTTGGCGGCTTGAAGAGTTGAGTTGGTAAACTGGGTAATAAGCACTTGGTTGGAGCTAGGCAGTAGAGAGCTGACGGAGCTCGTTGTTACGTTAGCAACGCCCACTGCCAGCGCGCTTATCGGAACCGGTACTGTCCACGCGCTTAGCGAGTCTCACCCTACGGAGTACTCTACTATACACAACCTTCTGTACCTTGATTGTCACATCACTTACAACAACCCAATCAAATTTTAATTCTAAAATACTTTTCCCTTGAATGTAGCAAGGAAAATATTACAGACCGGAGCTGGTACTGTTGCTCCTTTGTTAAACTCCACGAATACTAGATATATACAGTTGCCTTTGAGTACTCATGGATTACGATGGGGTACGAAGAAAACTCTCGTGCTCTTTTGTGCAGACCAGTTGTATGATATTCTTTTTCTGGGGTAAAAAATTGTCCCTTTGGGCATCGGGCGCAACACCCCTTAAGAAGAGTTCCCCATGGGCAGGATCTGATTATGTTAACGAAGAGTTAACACGGTCTTGTTCGTGAACTGGTCGTTGACCCCACACCAGTAGAATCAGCAGTTGTGGCGGCAACAAAGTCAACTGTATCTCTCTGGCCTGCACTCCACTGCTCTTCGGTTTTCTGGTGAAACACTTTCTGTGACTTCAATAGTTCTTCTTTGAAACCCCATCTCGGTAGACCCGACATGTCCCATACTTCAGATGGCAAGGAGGTAGAATATTGCATCTGACCATCAATTCCCGCATGGTCCATCAATTTTTTGAGTAAGCTGGGGTTCTTTAGGGATGCTGAGAAAGCTAACTTCTCGTTGAAATGAACGCCTTGTTTCTTCAACAATAGGAAATGGGCAAATTTTGCATTCGCGTTGGCATCGGGTGAGCCAGGAGGTGAAATAGGTATATCTAAATTCGGAACCGGTGGTAATGTTAAGTCATGAATCAGTGTACGGGAAGTGGACAAGCGGGATCGCTCGCTGAAGTGCAGTCCTGGCTGTGCTTCTTCATGTGATGGCCCAACGATAGGACCCCTGGGTTCTCGGCTGGTAGCCGTCTCTGGCAAATTTGGGCATTTATCAGGCACTAGAGGCAATGTACGATTAGACGTGAGCAACAGGAAGGATCAATGTGAACATACCCGCATGCGCTGATTTCGAAACTTCAACTGGCTGCACCTTATTTACGAACTGAACCGCTTAGCCTAAGAATATGTACACAATGAGTTTGTGTATATCACCTTCGTTGCTAAGGGGGCCCTCTTCTGGACCTCATCCTCGCTGCTGCTTTCATACGCTCCAAGGCCTAACATGATTGCAAGTCTTAGGTCTGATCATTCGTTTGAGTGCGCGCACTCTCGTTTTGCAAGCTATAGAGTATGGTTAAGGCTGAACTGTTCTACCGTTAAATGCCAGTCAAAGCAGCAGCCACAAGCCTGAGACTGAATTGGCTTTATAATTCCAATACATAGGTACTGTGCTGTTCTGCTTGCAGTGGAAAGACAGTTCATGTTCCAGTGGAGAAGTGAAAGCTATCGGCTTATATAAGCCGAAGGCAGCTGCACCGCGTCACGGTGATAATACTACTACTTGGTTGAAGTAGCTCCACCCAAGAACTACAACTTCTTTCCCCAATCGAGATTCATTCAAATCCCGAAGCCTTCTGGGTTATCCAAGTCGATAACTACACCCTACACTCCACCTGTACTCACTTTGAATTATCACCTAACCCTTGGTCGATATTGAGATACTCCTTACAAGATGATGTCTTTCATGGGTCACCAACCTCAGAGCCAGGCCGTCGGCTACACCTTCTCTCAACCAACAAACGCCCCGAACAAAGAACACTCATTTTACCCGTATGTACCCAACTCTTATAAGTAGTCTGGGCGCTGGAACTGACCTACATAGGTACACTGACAACGGTGGCTCCACTTTGGGTATCACAGGTGCTGACTTCGCTATCCTTGCTGGAGACACTCGGTCGGTGGCAGGGTATAACATCAACTCTCGCTATGCTCCTAAGGTTTTTAAAATTGGCGGTGATGATGATACTGGCGAGGGTGCCCATATTATCCTGTCGGTCGTGGGCTTCGCTGCGGATGGTCAAGCACTCAAAGAAAGATTAGACGCAGTGGTGAAGATGTACAAGTATCAACACGGGAAGCCCATGTCTGTCAGAGCATGCGCTCAGCGATTGTCGACTATTCTCTACCAGAAGCGTTTCTTCCCCTATTATGTGCATGCTATTCTGGCCGGTTTGGATGAAGAGGGCAAAGGAGCGTTGTACAGCTACGATCCGGTAGGCTCATACGAAAGAGAGCAGTGCAGAGCGGCCGGATCTGCCGCCAGTTTGATCATGCCGTTCTTGGATAACCAAGTTAACTTCAAGAATCAATACATCCCCAGCAGTGGGGACGGGCATGCCCTCGAACCTAAGAAGCCTGAGCCATTGCCCAGGGAGACCGTCGAACAGCTCGTGCGTGACGCGTTTACCAGCGCTGTGGAGCGACATATCGAAGTTGGAGATGGGTTGCAAATGATGGTTATTACGCAAAACGGGATAGAAGAGATCTACACTCCACTGAAAAAGGACTAGAAGGAGGCTATACTCGACGTTATGTCTCATCAAGTTCATTCCGATATTTCGTTACTCATGGTATGAAAGCATGGATAGGATAATTCTGGTGTAAGCCACTTTTTCTTCACCATCATGTCAATTATGTCGAAACCAATTTCTTTTCAACCTTTAACGCCAGTACCGTGGTCAAAAGAGATCTAAAAGGAAAATGAATAGTTCATATAGCTGTGCGCGGGCATTAAAAGCGCTCTTTCATGCGTGACGCCACTTTGCGTAAGTTACCATATACCTTGCCCTGTTGTGACTTAGTATTTGCATATCCTGGGAGACAGACGGGCAGACATACCGGTGGGCTTCCGAGAATCAAGCTGACAACAGCTTCTTGTGCAACCAGGATGTTGCGATAGCCACCCAATAGGTGTATTTTTTGATCTGCGAGGACAATCCTGGTACGGGTAGCATTTTCTATTGAGTGCTTAAGTTTGCCGTCTTTGCCCGCAATCCGTCCAATGGCGCGGCTAAGATGTTCTCCATGAAGCGATGCTTTAACATCGCGAATCTCGAATGATCGGATATAGAGGTCATCCAATCTGAGTAATGCAATAGCGTCGTCAACATCGAACCCAAGTGTGAAGGCTTTGACAAAATCTTCGCCCTTTTGTAGTGCGCCCGTATCGGTGGTGAATTTGGAAGTACGTAGCTCAACCGCCCTGCTTTTGATATTCATGCGCACCTGCAACTTGAGGTGCTCAACTAGCGGAGGGTATATTCTACTCCAGGAGGCCTTGAGAGGAGAAAACCTATGAGGAGGGACAGGCACCTTCCGAGTTTCTACTCGATATACAGTATTGGTATCCTTTGCGGGTGTAAAAACTGGCCGACCTTCCTCATCAATGCGCATGTCGGTGTCTTGGGCATTTTCGCCTAGGGGGGCAAGCACCGGTACACTTTCCTCCGCTGATGTCTGAGCATCGATTAGAACCTCGTCATCTTGAACTAATAGTTAGTTAAATAGTTGGTGTAGACCAACGAGTCCGAGTAAATAAAACATACCGATAGCAGCCTGAGTGACGGGCACTCCGGCCGTTGTTGTCTGATCAAGTCCCTTGAGTGCTGTCGGTGCTGGCATTTTGCTTGGGTTGCTAGTAATGATTTTCGGGAACTGTAAAAGGATGGATGGTGGATGTAGTGGGAAATCTAGAGTTTTCGGTTGCAAACAAGACAAACGTCTTTAGGCGCGGGTTGATGATTTCATGCATATTTTGTCCGAGAACTACCACTTAACACTTCTCGACCTCAGCAGCCCACGGGCATACGTTGCCTGTCACATATTCATCGAAGGTCTTGGAAAGTGCTACTGGATTTTTGGTTCGAAATAACTGAAACGGTCCCTGTTTCACCTCATCGCTATATAATTTCCAGCATGTGACGGCAATAATGTCTAGCAATTTCGGACGCAGGTTGTACACCAGCTTCTGGGAAGCAGCGAATCCTTTCCTTGGACGCGGTCTCTGGGCAAGTCGCACACCATATTTTCATGATACAGCAACAAACTCGAATAACATCATATGCGACCTTTTGTTCAAAAGACAGACGAGGAAGATATCCTCCTTACCTCCCCGGAAGACTACACAGATCACCAGACGATTCGCTTCAGGCAGTTTTCTTGTAATCGGAATATCCCCAAACTCGACCGCAGTAGAGACTGGGACAACTTGTGCTGTAGCCCCAGAAAAGATTATATCCCATGCTACGCATATGATCTACAAGTTCGATAGAAGGTTTCTTCACGGCTCATCAAGAAATGCATCACCACCAAGAGGCTCCCACACGAGCAAGGATGATCTACCGAAGATGGAGGCACATATGGAATCTCTGAGATATAGCAATGGAAGCTCTTTGGAGAATGTCAAACCCTCCGAATATGAGATGAACACGAAAGACACAAGGTCAAAGCAGGACATGCCTAGACCGCAACAACCAGGACCATCGACCCGCCATCTGATTGACCGTTTGCCACACATGCCACAATTGCACCGGCCCACCAAAGAGGAGCTATTGGCTGCAGCCAACGGCTTTTGGTCTCGGCTTAAAGTACGATTCAAGTGGTTTTCGATTCGAAGTGTTCGACCTTTCAACCTCGACGAGATAACAGCACTTTTTTCATGGGTACTTCTAGGGCATGTTGTTTGGGTTGTCTTAGGCACAACGACATTCTTCTCCTTGTTGATCATCGCAATCAATACGGTTTTCGCTCAAGGTATGTTTGAGGTCTGGATATCCGTAATTTGATCTACTACTAAAGGTATACAGAAACCTTGGCTGGGTGGATAGGTAACTATCTCACGAAATCTTCAGGGGTAAAAGTTGTGTTCGAGTCAGCGATCGTCCCCAAGTGGAGAGATGGCGTGATAACGTTCAAGAATGTCTTTGTCTCCAGGCGACCCGGCCAGGGAGCAGGCCATGTTAGTAAAGGCTCACCTAAAACTGCAGCTGCTGTGGCTGCGGCTGCAGCACTTAATGATCGGCCTAACCTGGACCTGTCGGATCAACGACTCTCATCGGTGGAAGAGGATACGAACTATACACAATTTGACCTGGCAATCGAGACAGTAAACGTTACATTATCATTTACAAAATGGATCAATGGCAAAGGGCTGCTACGAGATGTCGAGGTTCAAGGGATACGGGGCGTTGTTGATCGCAGGTATGTTTATTGGTCAGAAGACGACTTCGACCCAAAATCCTACCGGCATGAGCACAACCCCGGAGACTTCGAGATCGATTCTTTCAAGATGAGCGATGTGCTAGTCACGGTATACCAGCCAGACAATTTTAGACCGTTTTCTGTTAGTATATTCTCTTGCGACCTGCCACAACTGAGAAAACAATGGCTGTTTTATGACTTCATGTCAGCCAATATGATGTCAGGGTCTTTTGACAATTCGTTGTTCACTATTCACCCACGGCAGACTCACAGTTTCACCGGAGCACAACTAGACAACGGGGTAGGAGAGGATGGCAGAGCGAGCCATTGGAAGAAACATAGCAGGATACGTATTGATGGTCTGAATATCGATCATCTAAACCGCGGAGTACAAGGGCCATTTTCATGGATCCATGAAGGAACCGTCGACATCGTTGCCGACATTATGTTTCCAACAGATAATGATGAAAGCCTAACCAAGGTAATGGCTGACATTTATGATCGACTAGAAGCAACTGTCACATCTACTCATTACCGTGATGCATTATTGGAAAACTCAGCTCAGCCTGGTGAAACTCCTAGTGAGAACGACAGGCGATTTCTAGTCACCGACTTACGGCTACACTTAAACAATGTTAGGGCAGTTGTCCCTCTCTTCACACGAGATCTCTCATATATAAACAATGCCCTCATCAGGCCCATTGTGGCATACATCAATTCACGACGTACTTTCATCCCTGTTAATTGCCGCCTTGTCAAACGAGTTGGTGATTTCGACGGCAGCTGGACTATATTCGATAGCGGCTTAATGGATGATCTCTCGGCAGCGGTAAGTCAACCATCTCTCTCCGAAAAAATATTGGAACTCTCATTGATGTCTTTTAGGTTTATGACGCATTTGCACGGGATGTTGTGGATGAGCAAGCACGCAAGCGACGTTTCAAGAAGGTAGGGTTTTGGTCCCTCCAATTAGCAGCCCAGGCTATTTTTATGGGTATGGCTGGAAATATAGCATGACCTTGTATTTCTATGTGTGATTCTCTGGCGTTTCAAGGTCTGGACAATAAAGGTGTTCAAGGAATCAAAAGCGCTTTAAAATTATCTACCGAGGCGAGGAATAAATGTTGCGATTCCCTCGGCTCCTGTTTGACATACTCACCTCCTCATTCTTAGGTAGCATTGGCGAGGCTTTGGGCTCCTTCTTTCATCTCTCCTCATTCACCTCCGCTTACTTCTTTTGCCATTTAGCCCTTGAACCTGTATACTACGTTTTGAATATTTTGCCCGACAATATAGAAATGGATTGCAAGGGTGATACTCATCTCAACATACATAGAACCGCGCTATTAGACTGAGTTCCGGAACAGTTTAGTAAACTACATACTACCTAACCAAGGTATATTGCATAGATTTTTGTTTGATTCGGAAAATAGATTATATGAGATAGTCATTTGAATTAGTGGTACATGCTCCGTACTACTTAGTTATAGTCTAGGTAGGTAACACTACGTACTTACTACTAGTAGTTAGTATGTGGGGCAAGCCAAATAACATACAAAGTGCCAAAGCTAGTCCCTCCGGGCCTCCGTTTCCTCACTCGTATTTTCTGTAGTATACTCCGTACTCCTACATATACAGTATATCATGTACTACTATCCATACTCCGTACAAAGTACGGATACATCTCACTTTTATTTTCCGATTTCTCCACTCGCGTTTTAATCTGCCACTTTATCAGATCTGTATGTACCTACTACATACGTATTCGCCGTGTATGTGTATTACCATTCGTATGCACTTCACACGTAACCACTGCACATAGTAAACAGTCAAGCATATATAGCTGGTATGGAATGAGAGTGCCCTGTACTTGGTGCTGTAAGTTTGAACTACCTATACTCGTTGTTTTCCTTGGTCACAGTAACCTACGTTAACTGGTATGCAGTAATAAGGAGTTACATGCTAAGAACAGTAACTTGAAGTAGTAGAGATACTATCTTACCCCTGAACCGGCGCCAATCACCCACTCAACTAACCGCCCGAGTCTAGCGCCCACTCGTGGTCCGCAATTCCAATTCGAGCTCCAACTCCTACACAGTCTGCTATGCAGCAGCTTCCGCGGCAGTGTATCAAGAACACTTCAACCTCAACCAGCTCTTTGCAGGGCCTCCAAGGCCACATTCAGCAGGACACCGGTTGCCTACGCATTCAACATTGATCTGCGATTCTATTTCATTGCCCGTGACCATCTGCGACCACGATCCCGACGTACACTGCTGAGGCTGTGGCCATTGCTACTCTCCGTAAATGTACATTACCTCCCTGTATACAAGCTGTCACGTCCAGTCACCCCGCAATTAACTACGAAGGCTACTCTTGTCGCCGAGGTTAGTTTGCTGCACTTTTGCGCTTTCAAAACGCTCTATCAGTCATTAAATAGCTCATGCGACGTTCCCGGTTCCTCCATCCGGTGCCACCCAAGTCTCATTGAGCGTATTTGGAAGTTTACCGTTGGATAGACCTGACCAGCATGATCGAAACTTGACCGAACAAACAACACCCACTAAATCTCGACAGCCTCTAGACGCAATGGAAGCCAACCAATCCTCAACACCTTCGCCTATATCATCTGTCTCGGTGCCTGGGGAGCGGTCCGGGCAGCGCATCATGCCCCGCACTTCCTCAATCGACTCTGCGATATCATCTCTCTCTTCAGCCTCGCAGTCACATAAGTCTTCATTTGATGCTACAGCTTTGAGCCAAGCTGATATTGGGAATCTCATCACCACTGCAGGGTCTGCCGAGGCAGTAATCGTACATCTTTTGAAGGAAAAACACCATGCAGCATCTCAGAATTCGCAACTTTGGAGACTGGTTGATAAACAAAGAACACTTATCCTTGGGTTAAATAAAGATCTTGAACGTGCTTTGAAAGAAAAAGAGCGATATAGGAAGAAGTTCAAGGAGTTACAGAGCCCTGCGCCATCTTTACCACCAAATAATGGACTTCACTTCCAGCATAAAGCCATCCAAAGTGAAGACAAATCTCTTGGGCAAGGGAACCCCGAGCCAGGAAAGTCGCAGTATCAAGGCGTGTCAGCACCTAGTCCCAATTCTATCGGGCGAAATCTATCCTCTAGCACTATCCGATCGCAGAACGTGGCAGCACAGGAATTATCGGAAAATCTGATTAAGGAGTGTTCTACCGGTCATAAAGGCGGGCTGGATCGGCGATCAGGCTCGCAACCTCCCCCACCATCAGTGTATTCTCAACAAGAACTAGCAGCTGCGAGCCCAAGTTCTTTGGCAAGCTCCAGCTCACCTGTTAATGATACTATGCCAGGTGAAGATAAACAGCAAAGAGTCCCACATCCTGTGCGCAAACCTCCACCTGCGCCCTTGAATCTTGTTCAAGGCGAACGCACTTTATTGGGCAATCCAGATATCTATGACTCTGAATCTGAGTATGAGGATATTTTGGCAGTTGATGAATTACCCATAGAACGGGGACGAAGAAAAACGCGCGATGACGATGATCGAGAACGTGAAGCTGTCCTGGCACGAGAAAGGATTACGGTCAGTTCTTCAAGAAACGAATCCTCGCATTCGACGAAGGCACCTGCAGATCATTTGCGTCGACAAGCAGCTTCAATCATTGAACAATCTGGATCTTTAACAGCCCCTTTAAGCCCCCGCATGACCCCCGGCGATCACCCTATCATCATACCGCCGAAGAGCCCCGGCTTGCCTGTCAGTCCAAGGCCTGAGGATCGCCCACCCAATTCTCCTTTGCCTCGGTTGCCCAGAGACATGACCAACAATATGGCTTCTTTACCTATAGCATCAGGAAGTGGCCTTTCGGGATTGGCTCTATCACCTCATGTCAGCAAGTATCAGGCCCCCTTCAGCGCTACACATTCCTACTTGCCAATCGATGTAGCCAGTCGATCTATCCCCTCGATAGACGCGGCTGTTAGAGCCGAAAGTACTAGGTCCACAGTGCCAAACACCAATGGTATTTATCGTGGATTAGTTTCAGAAGACTACCCAGGCTATCTGTTATCTCCAAATGCGCTACCTTTGGTGCTAGTTAAGGTGTCGTCATCACGGCTCCGCCCTTCGCGAAACAGTTACTTAGCGTCTAGGCCTTCAGAAGAGGAGCCTGTTTTTACACTGAGCGTCACTTCACGTTCTGAAAACAGGGAGCTCTGGCGTGTGGAAAAGGTCATCGCGGCACTCCCACAACTTGATCAACAATTGAAACAGTTGTCTAGCTACGGTGGGAAGTTACCAGACAGATCCATATTCAGTGGGCATTCCCCAGCAAAGGTGGATGCGAGGCGAGCCGCAATAAATGCATACTTCGAAGCCCTTCTCGATACGCCAATGGATGAAGAAGCGGCTCTGGTTATATGCCAATTCCTCACGTCCGATGCCATTGAGCCCCGGGACGATGAAACAAGTTTGCTAAAAGGTAGTCAACATGTGAGCTCCGAAATACTACGTGGTCCAGATGGTAAGCCCAGAAAAGAAGGGTATTTGACAAAAAGAGGCAAGAATTTTGGCGGTTGGAAGGCTCGGTATTTTGTCCTGCATGGCCCCGAGTTGAAATACCTTGAATCGCCAGGTGGTCCTCACCTGGGAACTATCAAAATTTACAATGCCCAGATTGGCAAGCAATCGCAGGGCACAAACGGTCAAAATAATAGCCCGCCTACACGAGCTGAAGATGACTCTGACAATCAATACCGCCACGCATTTCTCATTCTGGAACCAAAGAAAAAGGATTCTTCGGCTCTTGTGCGACATGTTTTGTGTGCCGAAAGCGACGAAGAGAGGGATTCTTGGGTAGAGGCACTCTTGGAATATGTAGAAGGGCAGTCCGAGAACGAAGGATCGAATAGTGGATCCTCCAGGGGTCAGGCTTCTGGTGTACACCTTGCCAACATAACAGTCAACCCCAAAATGCCTTCAAACGGAAACAAGAACAACAGAACAACCGACAGTTCGGATCTTGATGGCCTCGATCTAGTTCAAGGATTTAGTTACGAGGATGCTGTCCCTGCCGAACCACCAGTGTTCGGACCACCTTACGAACAACAGGCACTTAGGTCACCCACTTTTTCCCAGATGTCACCAACCGACCCTACAGATGCAACCCAAGCAACGAACCATGTGCCAGACCCTAGCCAGCTCTCGTCTAGAATAATATCTGGACCCACAAATGGAGCTGTTATCCAGGACGCGGGAGCTTGGGGCAACAAATCGGCAACTAGTACCAAAGAAAAAAAACGTAGCATTTGGGGCTTCCGCACGAGATCGTCAGTCGACCTTGCCTCACAACTACAAGCCAGTTATGACTCTCCATCAGTTCAACCACAAAACCTTACCTCGGGTGATAGAAGGGACCTTGTCAGGCCAGTCTTCGGTATCCCATTGGCGGAGGCGGTGCAGTTTTGTGCGCCGCGGGGCGTCGACGTTGATTTGCCTGCTGTAGTCTACCGTTGCATCGAGTATCTCAAGGCCAAGGGTGCAGAATCAGAGGAAGGGATATTTCGGTTGAGTGGGTCAAACATCGTTGTCAAGGCGCTCAAAGAAAGGTTCAATACTGAAGGGGATGTGGACTTTCTCGCCGGTGATCAATATTACGATGTACATGCCGTGGCCTCGCTTTTCAAACAATATCTGCGAGAGTTGCCCACTACTGTTCTTACTCGTGAACTTCATATCGAGTTTTTGCGAGTACTTGGTAAGCACGGATATTGATGTGGAGTGATGTTTGCGAATATTGATGCTAATGGTCTTCGTTCCAGAACTTAATGAAAGGCAGGATAAGATCGCCGCATTAAACTCGCTTGTCCACAGACTTCCGAGGCCAAACTTGGCTTTACTGCGAGCATTGGTCCAGTTTTTGATTATCATCGTGAACAACTCTGATGTCAATAAAATGACGGTCAGAAATGTTGGCATAGTTTTTGCTCCAACATTAAACATCCCAGCACCAGTTTTCTCGATGTTTCTTACTGAATTCGAGCGAATCTTCGAGAACCTGCTAGGCATGTGTTCCGACACTGAGGATTTAAACATAGATAGTCCTACATCTCCAGAGGTTTCTCATTTTACGCCATGCCAGATGCTGACAGAGATGCCGACTTTGCATACAAAAACAACTTTCCGTAAACAGGGGGATCCTCGTGACCGTGATGAATGTATGCCATACCAGTCGAGCTACGATCAGTCCTCTGGCAATCTCTTGGAAAGTAATAACGAGAAGCATACCAGTCCTCCCA
Organism: Aspergillus flavus; assembly: GCF_009017415.1. Taxonomy (NCBI): domain Eukaryota; kingdom Fungi; phylum Ascomycota; class Eurotiomycetes; order Eurotiales; family Aspergillaceae; genus Aspergillus; species Aspergillus flavus. The sequence continues at coordinate 2,176,264 of NC_092409.1, read as the reverse complement.
CAACGAGCAGGTTGCTAACACCAAATCCTGAAGCTTCGCGTTCCATCAAATCGAAAAGAAGAGAAAGCTCTCTACTTTTCATGGAGGTTAATAATCTTAGGTCTCCTTTTCCTTCTGCGCACGATGATGATGGTGAGTAGATTCGACTATTCCTTGCTAAAGTCACGAGATTGACGATTGTTAGCCTGATCGCCTGCGTCTTGTCCGCTCAGCCAGCTGCACCGAGGAGAATCTGAGCGGTCCACTTTATATATATGTTCTGCCTTTATCCCACCCGCACAATCACCTCACCTTGTCGTTGATATTGCAAACGGACATTGCTTCAACGACCGAGGCCATCATGATTTGAACGAACTATAAATGACTCGAGCATACAGATTCAGCCAAGCGTCAAAAGGGGAACATCTACAACCAATGATAATCACCAAAGATGGCTCTTGCTTTTCTAATCTCACATTACTTACACAACCTACATTTTTGTTTGAACTTTCTCCCACACTAGCCCGTCCTTGTTTTAAACGACAGCTATCTTTTGGTCGTACTCAATGCAGGGAAGGGCTCTCGTATGCTTCTATCGGTTATGACATGACTTGCACATACCTATTTCCTACCGGCTGCTTAAATCGTGTTCTTGTCCCCCTTTTTTCTCAACCTTCGCCGTTTTCTCTCTTTGTCTGGTTTCAATCGCGCCGCAGAACAAATTTCAAAGTGTTATATACCCCTCCGCTTGTACTTACATCAATATCTATTAGCACCTTCAACAATGCAAAGTTTCTGCCGCCCACTTAGGTTTATATAGGTGCGTGAAGTCTGATCAGAGCCAAGTAACCCGCTCATGCTGCTCTTCGATTTATTGTCACTTTGAACGGTGATCGTAGGACAAATACATTAACCTGACTAGGAGACCAGAATAATGCTCATTACGTAGTTTTGTAGCGCCTCAGAACCTTTTCGAGCGTTCACCTCTCCAAAATCCCATCAATTCGCCGTTTTCTTTGACCCAGTCCCGAACACTATCCACCAGAACCTTTGCCATGCCCTTGTTCTTGGATTTCCCATCTGAAGTCAAAGTATTACGAGCAAACCCTGGGGCTGAAACATGATCGCCAGTAGCATATTCGGACCCTATGCTGGGCAAGACATTTTCACCCGCACTAAGGCTGACAAAGAGCGCAAAAGGGACCAGCCAGACACAAAGTCCGAAATAAGATGCAACTTCAGTGAAAGTCGGCATGTCCTCCGCATTAATTTGGTATGGTTGACGCCAGCTGGATGCAGCTCGCGACGCAGGTAGAGGTTTTGAGAAATGACGGAACCACAGCCAATGGTTTAGACCAACAAGAACACATGACAGAATGAAAAAGGGATCCGATAGCTTGACGATAGGAAACCGTCTTAAATTGCTTGCATAAACGATGTGCGAACCGATGCCGAGAAGGGATAGAGAGAAAGGAAACCGGTCAAATACGAATAGGAGGATCTGGATGAGGATAATGCTGTATATCAACCGAGTCAAAAGGCGACGGGCGAGAACAGTGTGTTCTTCTACAAGCTCCGACATATAGTAGAGCCCAGAAGCTAAAGATTCGTCAGTCCAATGCAGTCTCAATACGATTGAAGCCGCTTGTTGGCAATTGAGCCGTAACACAGCTGTATACGATTTATTTCGCTTCACGTCCACTGGCAAAATATCCCAACTTAGCAGCCCCTAGCTGCCACCCGTTATGAGGCAACACACATATCTTACCTATGGCCAAAGTAAGAAATGAGAACCCCACAATAACCCCCAAATATCCTAGTAAGGGTAGGATCCACATGTTGGCGAGCTCAAAGTATCAGTCTAGCTCCAGTTATTATAATAGATGTTCTGCGGTTCAAGAAGCGGACAAATGAAGCCAGACAATCGCAAATCTATCCGATGATAAAAAGCGGTTCGATCAATTGGATTATGAAATAGGAGCCGTTAGAGGGGCAAATTGACGGATGTTGGATGACTTGAATAAAACGCGCGGTCAATGATTTATGGAGTACCACATATGCTGATGTTTTCATGCCTCAGGCGTCAATTTACCGTACAAGGCACCAACTCCACCTTTCCCCTCCGGCAGAATGGAGATGGGTCCGGGAAAGAAAAAAAAGAAAGTCCCGAAAGGGAAAAAGAACAAGGGTCTATATCAAGTTCTTTTCGTCTTGTCCTTTAACTCTTCTCTTTCGGACTTATGTCTTAATCTTATTAAGATTTTCTATTGAACATTTCACCTTCAACCTTCTGATTCAAAAATAAGGCATACGTTCTAAAGCACTTCGCTAAGTAACGGAGTTTAAATTAAGGTAGCAGCTATGTCACGTCCGGAGGATGTCTTGTAAGATCCCAATCCGAAGAAATTGCGCAAACATCTTACCGACCATTCGTTTGTCTCTGATCAAAGGCCCCCTGATCTTTTCTATGACGACAATGAATCTCGCAAATATACCACGTCCTCGCGAATTCGTAATATACAGTCTGATATGACCAATCGAGCGCTTGAACTACTTGACCTTCGATCTCCATCACTGGTTCTTGATATCGGCTGTGGCTCTGGGCTTTCCGGCGAAATTCTTTCTGCAGTGCCCCCTGAACATGGGGGGCCTCATACCTGGATAGGCATGGATATCTCACCTAGCATGCTTGATATCGCCCTTCAACGAGATGTAGAAGGTGATTTGTTTCTTGCTGATATTGGACAAGGAGTACCATTTCGCCCAGGCACGTTTGATGCAGCTATCAGTATCAGTGCCATTCAGTGGCTCTGCAACGCTGAAACGAGTGATGTTAGTCCTGAAGGGCGCCTACGGCGTTTTTTTGAAGGCCTTTATGCTAGCCTACGGCGTGGGGGCCGTGCTGTTTGCCAATTCTATCCTAAAAACGATGCACAGCGAAATATGATCAGCGGTGCTGCCATCAAGGCCGGTTTCGGAGCTGGTATCCTAGAAGATGATCCCGGGACAAAGAACAGCAAGCTGTACCTTGTTTTGACTGTCGGAGGCGGTGGTCTGCAGGGTGATATTACTGGCGTCGTGAATGGAATGGATGATGTTAATATCTTGGACGCCAGAAGAAAGGCAATGGAGCATGGGAAAATGCAACTGCCCCGGAAAGGCGATAAGGCCTGGATTATGCGAAAAAAGGAGCAGATGGAGAGAAAGGGCAAGGTTGTGAAACAGAATTCTAGGTACACTGGCAGGAAGCGGCGTCCAGCTTTCTAATCATACAACCATGGTTGGCTTCCTGTGCTTGGTCAAGTCGATATCCCTTTGGTGTTGGGGCTCATTGCGTAGGAAACAGAAAACAATAAAGCAGAAGGGCAAATTAGAGCCGTGGCCACGAACGATATGGATCTAATGATTGCGTTGTGACTATTTGCATCCAGGCGCAGATCCATTTACAGCGTGTAGAAACCAAACGCCAGCTACCCTTCTAGGTCCTTAAGAGCTTCGTGAATCATGGGAATAGACCTTGCAGCGGTATTCTCCTCTTGCCAAATTGGGTTGGCTCTTAAAGCCCGCTACATCTAAAGAGGTGCCCTAAAATGAGAGAAGCGAAGACGGCTTCCCCATGCAAGCTTGTGGGAGATCAGATGGAAGTATCCTGCTGATTAATAATTAAAGCGAAATTTCTTCTATTTTCAAAACCTAGTATGTAATTTTACACACCCTAGCTCCGCAAAATTGTGATAAGCATCAATTGTGAGTAGGACGCCTTCGATGTCGCTTCAGCGAAAGATAATACACAGTAAAGACACAAACCCAGGGAGCATTCACTGAGTAATCTACTGGCTTATACAAGCTTTCATTATCGTGAGAACAGCAATTAAGCCGGACAAGGTCCCGCAGTTTACAAAGCAGCCTCCATCTTGTCCAGAACGGCCCTGGTGAATTCATGGGTGGTAGCCTGACCACCCATGTCGCGGGTTCTCGTTTTACTATGAGAGAAATTATCAGTAAGGGAGCAAGGTATCCCATAAACGGGTCGAACTACTCACCCTTCACCAATGACATCGTACACAGCCTTGGAGATTCTGTTTGCGTGATCATCCAAGCCGAGGTGGCGCAGAAGCATAGACCCGGAGAGAATCATAGCACTAGGGTTCGCCTGGTCCTTGCCCTTGATATCGAGCCCGACGTGACGGCAGCCGGGTTCAAATACAGCAACGTCGCGACCCATGTTGCAGCCAGGGACAACGCCTGGGCCGCCAACAAGGGCTGCACCGACATTAGAAAGAATTCCGCCGTACAGATTGGGCATGACCATGACATCAAACTGCTGGGGCCGGGACACGGCCTGCATGGATGCATTGTCAACAATCATATCGTTGACCTCCAGAGTCGGATAGTTCTCGGCAACCTTGTGGAAAGTGCTACGGAACAGACCGTCGGCCAATTTCATGATGTTTGCCTTGTGAATGCAGGTGACCTTCTTCCTGTTGTTTGCCAGGGCAAAGCCAAAGGCAAATTTAGAGATACGCTCAGATTTGGCACGAGTGATAATTTTCAGCGACTCGACGACACCCTGAACAGACTGATGTTCAAGGCCAGAGTATTCTCCCTCGGTGTTCTCACGGATGATGCAAAGGTCGACATTCTCATGGCGTGTCTTGTAGCCCGGGATGTTCTTGATCAGAACAATTGAGGCAAAAATATCAAGCTCCTGTCGGAGAGCAACATTGAATGATTGGTGGCCCGAGCGCTCAACAGGAGTGAAGAGGATACCCTTGAGACCCAGCTTGTTGCGGCGAAGGGAAGCGATAGATTCCTTAAAAAGTTCTTCCGAGTGTTTGTTGCCCGCATCAACACCACTAACATCTACCTGCTCCCACTCAATGGGCACATTATCGGCTTTAAAAATGGTCTTGACCGATTCAGCAACTTCAGCACCGATTCCATCACCTTTACTCAAAAGATAAGTAGGCAGCGTTAGCAGGTATATAGGCGACTCCAAGGGGTATATGAGAATGTAGATATACCTGGAATAAGCGTGACCGTGTATTTGCCGCCATACTTGGTCGGCTTGAAGATGTCCGACTGAACGCTAGCGAAGGCTAAAACTCGCGAGTCAGCCATACGATCCATCTAAAAACCAGCCATACGGAGGAGATATAGACGACATACATCTTGCTGCCAAGGAGGAGCGGACGGTGGGAGCTGTCACCGCAGCGCGACGAAGGAAAGACTGTCAGGATGCAAGTTAGCGAACGAAGAAAATGGTGGGGAAATCACACGTGAAATAGGACATATAAGAGTAATAATTCTAGGAATAAGAGATTGACGAGGTATGCGAATTAGAAGTATACCAGAACTGAAGAGCATGGAGGGAGAAAAGGGAAGGGAAGGGGGGGGATTAGAGCCTGTAGTGGTCCGATTTCTATCGGGCAGAAGGAAGATATGCAAATAGCCAAGGGTGACCCAAGGACAAAGAGAACACAATTCAAAGTCAGCCATTGATCGGGTATGTGCAGATACTTACTTGCGCGGGCTGCGCTGTCCTTAGGGAAAACATCTTAACAATGAACCAGGGGGTGGGGGAAGGGAGGGAGAGGAGAGAGGCGAAAAGCGAATCTAGCTAGAGGAGAGAAAAAGGCGTGCAGAGGGAAGAGAGACGGAGGACGGGAAAGAAAGGCGGCCAAGGCTAAGGACAGGGAGTGCACGAGACGCCGGAAAAAACGGCGGATCGTCTCGGCATCCATGAAAGCCAACCTGTTCTTGGACAAGAAAGATCCGGGCCGATCTTATCTTTAGGGTCCCATCACTCAATTAATCTATAATCAATCAATCAGCTCAGTTACGTTCTATAGAATCTCTTAAAAATAATGAGTGATGCATTCTTGGTCTTGAGATTGTAAAAACTCCAATCAGATTATATTTACATTCTGCTGAAAGCAACTAATTCTTCTTCGTTACTCTCAAATTTATACTAGAGATAGTATTAGTATCATTGAACCTTGTTTTCTTCTTTGTGTTGACTAAAGAGGAAAAAGAAGAAGATTTAGGAAACCCATCCCCACTTCAAGTTTTAACTTGTTCCGCTCCTTTGGTGTTCATTGTCCTCATTATAACAAGCCGACTTTTCCCCTTTGGTATGTCAATCAGGGTCTCTCTTGTAGTAGACGTATATCCGTGCATCTAGGAAGCCATCCCTTATTGATGACTTCTTCTGGTTATGAATAACCTTTCAATGGAAAATGGCCATATACCTAATGGTAGATCAATTGAATGGTGTTTCGGAAAGAAGAATAGAACCTATTCGTTACTAGTCTGGTTGTAGAAAAGACCATTCGAACCACTGTGGTTGCGCAATAATTCCTCACTGTGATGTACAAAAGAAACATTCAATTAGGGATCAATCAGGATGCCGCTTGAGTCTGCAGAAGTTTGTTGCACCCAAGCCCTGGCTATTCTTGGGCTGAATCAAGTGTAGGGGGCAGTCCATGGTATGTAATGCTATTCATTTCCCTCTATGATGTATGGTCCTGATTGCTCCCATCTCTGTTGCGGGTCTTATTGAACATACCATTGATCTCCTATTCGGTAGGCTCTATTCAGGGTTGTGGTGTTTTGTCTTTCGTCTCGTCTTGCATTTCCTCTTCCACATGTGAATAAGGCAATTTCTCCATCGAGAATACAATCTCATGAGTTCAATCAGTAAGGTTCCTCGCCTTTTCGGTTTCCATGATCCTATATAATTGACATGAATCCTGCCCATCTCATATCATGATTAAGAATCTCGATCCTCACAACTTTCAGCTAACTCAATCTAAACCTCCTATCAACCTTGTCATCTGAAAGTCAGTTGGTTATCGAATATGAAGCTCATTTCTGTCGTCGTTGCCGCTCTTGCAGCCACCAGTGTACAGGCCGGTGTTTTACAGAAATGGTGCTCCCTGCCTGCTCAGGGCTGCTACATGCTGAAACGTGCCGCCGATGCCAGTGGAGACGTTCGACGTTCTGCCGAGGCCCTTGCTGAGGCCATGCCTGATGCAGAAGCCTTGGCCAAGTGGTGTGCCTTGCCTGGTCAGGGATGCCTCAAAGCTAAGCGGGCTGCTGAGGCTGTTGAAGAAGCCAGACGTTCCGCCGATGCCCTTGCGGATGCTATGGCAGATCTTGGAGAGTACTAGAAGGGTCAGTGAATCCACGTCTTTGTGTTGCAAGCGTTGCCCCCTAGTAGATTCTGATTGTGTTTGAACTAGGTCCCTCCCACGAGCCTTATCTTTCTAAAGATATGTGTGGCAGGAGCATTGTACATGGCAGATATCTATGCAGGCTTATGGCCGAGTCACTCTTTCCAATGAACTACTTACGGTCATCGTTACTTCGTCCTTTCTGGTGTTTACATCGTTTGAGTGCCCTTGGCCCAGGGCGCATGAGTGAGGGAGGCTATAAAGGGAATATTACAAAAACAGAAAAAAGAAAGGAGTAGGAAGATGGAGAAAGGGGAGGAGACAAGTGAGATCAGGGCCCCATGATATGTGCCCCATGATATGGGACAGCAGCTATATATGAGCTGTTACAGCAATCAGTTACTATCGTTATATCTGTTATATGTTCACCATCTGTTTCTTATGCGGCTCATTCGGTTCCTCTCACCAAAGATCTCCAGTAAAACTACACCACCTACGCAAAACCACCCCACTTTCTATATATAATTCATCCTTACCCATTGCGACTTCTACTATAAACATGACCAACACCCCTGCACATATTTGATGCAACCCACCGCCTAGCGTGTAGTATATTAATATCCACCAGGAATAATCGAATTATTTACAAGGACCTAGATGAATATCGCAAAAGAAATGATAGCAAGCGATCTAATGAAGACGGGTCTAACCTTCTAATAATCACGCAAGCCATCTAGGTTGTAGGAGACCACAGCCTGCATACCGATTCATCTCCTCCAAAGTGCCGTACTGATATTCCAACGCATCTGACTGGGAGTGTTCCCACCATCGATGGCCCTGAGCCCTGTAGATGGGGTCGTTTGCCAGTTTATATGGTGAGCCCGTTGTTGGCTCATTCACCACAGGCATGTTCTTGATTGCAGATAGCTCATAGTCTCTCTGTGCAAGAACCTCATAGCCAGAAATCATATACGGTTCGGCATACTGGTGTCCATCGCTATTGTTACCTCCGTCGTGTACTGAGTCACACATATCCAGATCGTCAGTGGAATCCGTATGAGTTGATTGGTTTGAACCCCCTTCATTGACCGCTGTCCCCCCAGAAGGATTTGCACACAGCTCGGAGTTCGACTGATTCACCCGCTTCATCCCTGAGTTGCTGGATGCATCTCTAGACTCTGGGAAGATTTGCCAGATCTGGATCAAGCGTAGTCGTTGCTCCGGCATTGCATTCTCAAATAGCTGTAGCTGTGTGGAGGTAAGTGATGATGGGTTGATGTTCTGTAACCTCAGCATTTCATGTGCTGAGTTTAGAGTCACGCTATGGCCCAAGGACTCATCATGCTTCGGCGATCCTGTTGGAAATGTGCAGCGAGCCACATGAGAGGAGTGATGATAATGTTGGGAGATACTGTGCGCGACCGGAACATGAGTGGACGATGGCATTTCCTGACTGCCAGACGATATTGGTATATCCATCCGCATCTGCCTGGAGAAGAGTGCCACGAGGTCTTCTTGCATTTGCAGATTACCTTCGGATACCGACAAGCCGCACTGTACGACCGCTAGTCAGGAACACACCCAAACAATAAAAATAAGAACAAGAGCCATCTACCTGGCTACAATGAAAATCATCGGCAAAAGTAGCAAGTGCACGAGTGTTGTGCGACAGGTACCCACAGAATGAGCAGGTATACGATGTAGATAAAGACATAGTTTGGGACGTCTAGAATCATAAAAAGACGAAGAGAAATGAGTCGTACAATATGAAGTTGTCACAGATACTACAAGAATAGTAAAGATTCATAAGCGTATATACGACAGAAGCAGTACAAAGAAGTAGATTTTCACACGGAGTAAGAAGTTCAATCATAAGCGCTTGAACATGCTGGAAAGAGGGGGAGTATAAAGCCCCCTGGATGGAAGATGCTACTACTCGAGCGTAGACTGCCACCGATTAGAGACTGGCGTAGATGCCCAAAGATACGGGTAGATTGGGCACTTATAGCGAGCGATTACGCTGGCGACTGAATTGAGACTTAACCAGGTTCTGGGATTTCATTGGCGCCACTTTACGTTCAGACCAAAACCAATAAAAAGTCCAAGCAGGTATACAGCAAGTAAGGAAATGGAGGGGCATGATTACACTGTCACGGGGTATCAAGGATGTTGTTCCGTATCATGTGACTCTATAATACCATGCCGTATCCGTACTAGTTAGCAGGCAGAAACCCCGTGACGCGGAGCTAGGTTAGACTGGGCGGTCATACATACGTACCGTCCGTACCTTAGACTGCGGTAGTTACTACCTTGCTTATTATTAGAAGCTTCCAACATTACTTCTCACTACACTTCTCTTCCTATCAGTTTGTCGTTCCACATAATACTTGTTGGATTTCCACTCGAGAAAGAAAGCAGTGATTGCCCTTGTCTTGTGACAAACGAAACTAGTAAAGACCATGGTTCGTATCTGTTTCCATTTATGTGAAGGTTCCCCAAACACTCACTAACATCATCATAACACAGACGTCCATCGGTACTGGTTACGATCTTTCTAATTCGGTCTTCTCGCCAGATGGCCGCAACTTTCAGGTAGCCAATTAGCTAAGATTTCCCGTAGTTTTTCTTTGACAAGTCACTAAGTCAACTACATCGATAGGTGGAATATGCAGCTAAAGCGGTTGAAAATGGCGGAACAGCCATTGGTATAAGGTGCAAGGACGGCGTCGTGCTAGCTGTTGAGAAGATCATTACTAGCAAGCTCCTAAAGCCGGGTGCAAATAAGAGAATAGCAACAGTCGATCGACACGTTGGTATTGTATGTCCCAACCCAACTTCGACCCTTGTCGGCATAACCCATGCAGTGGTCATCGGGCCTTCTTACTGATATGTGTGGATGGAAATAAATAGGTCTCTGCCGGTCTAGTTCCAGACGGTCGACACTTTGTTTCCCGTGCTAGAGATGAGGCTGCTTCATGGAGAAGCGTATACAAGGGCCCTATCCCTGTGTCTGCTCTGTCGAATCGTTTGGGCAGCTACGTACAAGCTTATACCCTCTACTCCAGTGTACGGCCTTTTGGTGTGACCGCTATCGTGGGCGGCTGGGATTCTGAAGCCGAGCTTGCCGTCGATGGTCAAGTCGGCAGTGGGCCTAAATCAGGCTCTGGGGGTAAGGTTGATGGGGCTAAGGCTGGAGGACCAGGCCTATACATGATTGAGCCAAGTGGGCTGTACTGGGTAAGGCAGACATCAATAATCTTAAACTAGCTACTGCGCGCTGACTGCTGCTTCAAAGGGTTACTATGGTGCCGCTACCGGGAAGGGGAGGCAGGCTGCGAAGGCTGAACTTGAGAAGTTAGATCTAAGTTCGGGTAACCTGAGTTTGGTTGATGCCGTGAAAGAGGCAGCTCGAATCATCTACGTCGCACATGAGGACAGCAAGGACAAAGATTTCGAGTTAGAAATGTCTTGGATTAGCTCACTCGATGGGCCAACCCATGGCAGGCATGAAGAAGTGCCCAAACAACTTCTCGAAGAAGCAGAAAAGGCGGCAAAGAGGTCTCTAGAAGGTGAAGACGAGGAGGAAGAGGAAGTAGCAAAGGATGGCCCCAACCAAGGCGAGCGGATGGAGGAGTAGAATGAGCAAACCAAAGACGGAATATAAGAATATCCTAATACAAGCCTTTTTCATTTCCAGCAAGTCTTCCAGCAAGTCGTCAATCCAGTATATTGTTGCGCATACATAGTAAGTCCTATACCTCTGACCATGAGGGCCTGTTACTGAAATACTAACTTACAAGTCTCATCAAATCCTAACGAACAATTCCCTGGAAGTTTTCGAAACAGACCTAGGCAATTCTACCTTCAGCCCATTCTCTTCTTCTTGCTCCAAGTTCCACGGCGGCGCTGCCCCAATCTTCTCCATGATTATGCATTCCTTTCTTGCCTAGCCCAGCCCTTTCCAAGCCCTGTTCTTCGGTCAAAACGGTGAGCACCCCAAAAATGACAGGCACGCCCGAATCTAATTGAACACGCATCAATCCGTGAGAGACAGCATCTGCGATGTACTCAAAATGCATGGTCTCTCCCTTAATAAGGACACCGATGGCGATAATGGCGTCAAACGGCCTAGAGGTAGCGGATGTTGGCGATTCCGGGGACGCTTTGCTAATGTCTGCGGTAGAGGAAGAGAGCAGGTCCGTGGCACTGATTCCCTCACCGGAGGACGAGCTCTTGGCTGCTTGTAACTGAGAAGCTGCGTAGAGCCTAGGAGGAAAGAGAGCAGGCGTCAGAATGAACTCCTGGTGGTAAAACAGTGGCATAAAAACAGGTTACACTTACCGCTGAGCGGCATATGGTAACTCATAGCTGCCCGGGACAGTGAGGGTTGTGATATGGTCCTCAACTACACCAGCTGCCAAAAGGCTCTTCCTTGCCCCTTCTACGAGAGGACCAATTATGCCCATATTCCACCTTGCATGAACAATTGCAATTCGAAGCCCCGAGCCTATGGAAACTGATAAGCAAACGATGAGCTAAAACTCCCTTCTTATATCTCTCTCGTACCGTCAAAGCTTGGAGTAGCTCCTGGTCCCTTCAAAGATGCCATGGTTGAAGTTTTTCACAGTTTAAGTGGGCTCAATCTATTGAGAAAGCTGCAAGTCATATACAAGCCTTTGTGCAATGATTAATGAATAATCATATGGGGTGAATACCCCGCGGACTGGTGGGAGATGAGTTATGATTACGTAATTCCTGGTCTATTCAGAGAACTAGTCCAAAATTCTGCCAAATCACCATGACCGCCTTTTTATTATGTTCAACCTTGCTGGAGCACAAGTCTGTTTTCAAGTTGTACTTGTTTCAAAGCACCACCGCCCGTATTATTACCACTGTCACCTTAATAGCCTCAATCTGAGGAGAAACAGTAAATGTAAGATATTGAAGATCTACTCAAATTTATGCAAAGATCAAACCTTGTCTGATTGCCCCGTACACAGTACTGCGCTGACGGCTACTGTGAAAGGGCGCGGTGGGACCGTCAGTTGGATGAACAAGAGTGGCAATTTCACTGCCTGTACCGCTTCGAGCAGCAGTGATATGAACCTATTCTACATCGTATGATTGTAAATCGTAACCTTTAATGGTATCCCCTTCTATGTTGTCGAATTATTTCGAGGCTAGGTAAGAAATTGATTAATCGTTCTAGGAGTGGATGGCTATTTTATGCTATCCGGCATGAGGTGTGTGTGGTTACTACACATACTGATCAAAACCCCCATTTCAGATATATTGCCGTATTGTTGTACAGGGATAGCGTTCTCGCTTGGGAGCGGATGTCCACTCAAGGTTAACTATATGTAGTAACTGTTGAATACTAAGGTAATTACTGTTGGATAATCATGTACCTATCCGCGGACTGTTGAACAAGTGACAATACAGGTCGATCTACTTATAATAAGGATAGAACATTATCCTATTTTGAGTGGCACACAAGGAGCGTGTTCAACCCACTAGTATCCTAGTCAAGTCATTGAAAAATCTTTTCAGAAATATCATTGCCTGCAACATTGCATTCTACCGGACAATTATGAAAATAAGAGAGGACAAAAGCGGGAAACTAATCAGAGATAGTAAGGATTCTCGATAAGACTCTGCAACTTCCATAGGCTAAACCTCGCTGTTGCAATAGCGACAATTTACTCAACTGTGACTGACTTCGCAAGATTGCGAGGGAAATCAACATTGAGACCCTCAGACACAGCCAACCAGTAAGCGATTAACTGCAAGGGGATGACATTCAGGAGACCTTGCAGGCAATCGACAGTCTTTGGAACTTCAATCTTCACGGTTTGAGCCGAAGAAAATTCCGGGTCATCGGAATTACAAATTACAATAGGACGGCCACCTCTGGCAATGACTATCAAAGTATTAGAAAAAAAGAAAACCACATCTACTTAACCGCTAGTCTTCAACTCACCTTGTTGATAAGCATTCAACGACTTCGTGAACAGGTTGTCCCTCGTAAGAATCATGATGATGGGCAAGTTTTCATCGACAAGGGCAAGAACACCATGCTTCAACTCGCCGGACATGACAGCCTCGCAATGGAGATAAGAGATCTCTTTGATTTTAAGTGCACCTATATGACGCATGAGCTAAGCATAATACATCGTATCAGCAGTCACTAACCTTCAAGGGCAGTAGGGAATTGACCACCCCTGCCCAGCAGAAGCAAACTCTTTTGATTCTTGAAGTTTGCACACAATTGTTTGATGGGTTCGTTAAGTTTCAAGATCTCCTTGAATTGCTCGGAGACCTTAGAAAGACCCTCCATAATCTCCTCACGCCTCTTCTGCTTAGACGCCCTATCCTCACTAAGAGACAAAGCGAACATGACCATAGCAACGAACTGGGACGTGTAGGCCTTGGTAGAAGCTACCCCAATTTCGGGTCCAGCGTTGATGTGCACACCGCAGTGAGTGAGAAGTGAGATAGAGGACCCTACAACATTAACAATACCAACGGTCAATGCTCCGCGTTCGAGACAGTAGCGCAAGGCCATAAGGGAGTCAGCGGTCTCGCCAGACTGAGAAACGAAAACACACGTGTCATCACGGAATACTGGAGCCTGTCTATCCAGGAAATCGGAAGCAAGTTCAACAGAAATAGGAATCTCAGTAAGCTCTTCAAAGACTCCACGCACAGCCATGCATGAATGGTAACTAGTTCCACAGGCAACAAATATGATTCTTCTGCAGCGGCGGATAGTAGAAATGTACTGCCGCAGGCCACCGAGTGTGACTTGCTTGTTTGCAACATCCAGTCGTCCTCTCATGGTATTGATCACAGACTCGGGTTGCTCGAAAATTTCCTTTTGCATGAAGTGGTCAAACTTGCCCTTCATAATCTCCTGCAATTCGAGTTCAATTGTCTGAATAGCGCGAACATTAGAAGTACCATCATCTTTTGTGAGGCGATGAATGTTTAACTGTCCCTCATGCACATGAGCGATATCATCATCTTCGAGATAGAGGACCTTCTTCGTATGCTCGACAATTGCAGATGGGTCAGAAGACAAGAAAAACTCAGCTGGCTGGGGGATGCCATCATCGGAAAGGAAAGCGCGAGACTGTGACCTATGCAAAAGGGATTTGTCAGGTGGGGCAAGGAGGCCGGTCGCAGACTTCTTGATGGCCACGTTCTGGGAGGCCTGCTCTGCAGGAAGGGCTCCATCTTCTGAGTATTCGACGTCCACGAAATCCACCTTCATCTTCTTCGACGTTCTCACGCCAATAACAAGCGGCGACCCCTTGCGAGCCGCAATGACCTCATGGGGATAATGTACGGATTTGATGAGAAGCCCAAACGCGCCCTCAAGCTCCTTCACAACAGCCTTAGCCAAAACTGTGAATTCGATATCGGGCTGTTGGTCATAGAGATATTTGGTAAGCTTTGCAATACATTCGGTGTCTGTGTCAGTCTCAAAGCGGAATCCCTTGCTCTCCAACAAAGCCTTGAGCTCTTTGTAGTTGGTAATGATACCATTGTGGACAACTGAAAATTCCCAGTTCAGATCGGACCTGCGTGCCAGGAAAATTAGCAAACAAGCCTGATCCTAGTCGAGCTGATTAAACCGTGGAACATCGGACTCACCTGTGGGGGTGGCAGTTCAAGCGGGAAGGCGTCCCATGAGTGGCCCAACGAGTGTGAGAAATACCAGCATGAGATTCAAAGGATTTGGTCAAGTCAGGCTTGCACTCATCAATAAGCTCTCGAAGCTTAGCAACCTTGCCCACTTCCTTGAAAGCACAAACTTCATTCTTCTTATCGCCATCTATGGCAAGACCCGCAGAGTCGTAGCCTCGGTATTCAAGACGGGAGAGTCCTTCAATATGTCAGAGGAATACACAAACACTCCCAAAACCAGAGTAAACAAGGTCCAGTGAGGGTGAAAACAACAGGAATGCCAACCATTGAGAAGAGTGTCAAGAATAAACTTGCGGTCCCTCTCGACGAGGTAGTTAATGTAGCCGAAGATGCCGCTAGGGGTCAATTAGTTACATCAAACATTCAGTAAGCCTGGGTCTTCGGGAACGTACCACATGGTTAAGGTATGTCAAGAGAGAGAGCGAGTCAAAATGCGGAAAGGTGTAGAATGAGATGACTAGGCGTTGTAATGCTTCGATAACAAATGTTGCCTCCGGATATTGAAAGCAAGTCACGTAAACGGTAGTGGGGTTTCTTCAAAGTGCACTCTGGAAGGGAATATACTGTCAACAAACGAATTGGAAGATACCATGGAAGGACAACATAAAACACACTTTGGATAATCCAGCTAGAATATTACTTGTGATATTCTTAAAGGGCGGTGTGGCGAGTGAGAGAAGGAAGCGAGGAGGGGGAGAAGTTGATAGCAAAGGGGAAATTGAGTAGATCGACAATCTGTTGGAAGGAGGGGGAAGAGCTATGTTTTATGTTGTGAGATCGGCCCACACAGAGACCAGGGAAGCTACTATGGACCGGCTCCAGGGCGCAGCCATTCATTCAACATGGAGCTGGCCAATAATGTGCCTTTTCTGCACCTTACACAGTTTGTTGGACCTACTGGTATGTTTCACTCGTGACTCTCGGTTGGAGACCTTTTATGGCATGGACATGTTGCTAAGTTTACCTACCAAAAATTCAACAGGTCAGTGGCTCCACTAACAGATCAAAAATAACATATCGACTATTAGGGACCTAGCTAGCTATATCCTTCCCTTCCCTGCTCCATGGATTTTTTTTATTCGTATTGTAAAATAGTGCTCCGTACGGAACTCAAGAAGTCTACTTCTTTAAACACCAGGCATATACATACAATAAGCAGTACTATGTCCTATTAGCGTGTGCATAGAACAAATATTTTTCTATAACTTATGAATCTACAAATCGTCATCATCGGGAGAAGAGAGAGGAAAATGAGGAAAAAGGGAAAGAAAAAAAGAGGGCTGTTAGCCTCCACCCCCTCGGTAGTTCCTGTGCGGCTGATATGCTACCCTTAATCCTGGCATTTCACACTCACCATCGTCATCTAACTCCTACTTGAGTAGGATTAGGTTCAGTCCAATTTTAGACCCCTCAATCATGAATCAAAATTAGAAGCTATTTACATTGACTAACCCATAAGTATCTTCTGGCACACGTATAAATATCTATCAGTGACATTATGTAGGTTGTAATTGTACTGTAAAAGGGGTAGGAAACACACGAAAGAGGGACTCCTCCGGTATCCAATAAAGGCCTGGTCTGGTACCGACAGCCGCTGTTGCCACGTTCATATTCTGGTTCTTCCCGTAATCAAAACTGTGATGCTCAGAAGGATAACCCCCCTTTTCTCTTGCAACCAATTACTATTACGGGCCTCTTACCTCGTGTTTTTAAGTATGAGTTCTTGATGGCAACTACCTTTAGCTACTGTTCTTCCCCTTTTTGAAGGGGGGTAGGGATTGAAGGGAGAAGGGGTGGCTTAAATCACCTTAACTGGATACCGAATACTCAAGTGTTCCAGTCCAGTCCCTCTCGCTAGACAGTTTCCTTGATACTTCTTCGGTGGCGAAATTTTTATTTGTGTTTTATTTTACTTCTTTCCTTTTTATTTTAGGGAAAGAAAAAAAAAGGGGGGGGGGGGAGGGGGATATCTAGTTCCAGTGTCCATATCCAACGTACCAGGGGCGAAGCATATTGGTTTTATTTTTATGATGTCCCAGGGTTGCGGTTCTTGAAGTTACTATTTTTATACCTTGTTACGAGGCTTGGTCATCTCCCTCTCTTTAAACTATTTCCTATCACTTTAGGGCTGTAAAACACCGGCACTGTAATATATACCAATATACTGAAACGTAGTATCTTACAGAATGTGAATTAGTTTAAACATGCCATCTCTAGACTCATTCAATGGATTAAAAGGGACTATTTTCTGAAAGGGTACATACAGTACATTACACAGGATGAAGTGGGCATATAGGATATGCATCATGTGTATTTTGGGTCAACAAATACCCAACTACTTCATTGGTTTTAGTATTATCCCTGAAGGTGCAGCACATTGTCATCTGGGGTGGAAATTAGTAGAATCTGACCAGATACCAGCTGGGCAATTAGTTTCCTTAAGGGGCCACTCTAGTATGTAAGTGAGACCACTTTTAGCTGTACCTGGGACTCAAAATAATTGGCTTATTTGTGTCCTTACATTGTGGAATGTGAACAGGTTACACACTTAGGCAGGCTAACCGCAAACTGTATACAGTAAAACCTGGATATAAGCAAGGGTTTGAGCTGACTGCCTAAACTGCTTGAGGTATTATTTGTATTAAAATCACTATATAAATCCTTCTTGGATGTGGATATAGTAGAATACTGTAGTATTATATAATATTCTTAATAGATTTCTGTTGTGCAAAGACTCAGAGGAAGGTAGATTAAAAGAATTCTTGTAATTATATATATTTTTGTTGTTGTCAGGTAGTAGTCCTAGACTAAATTAGTAGCCCGAGATATTCACACGTGACTTTATATAATTCTATCAAATTCTCTGATTGGCTGGTTAGACCCACTATACCTCACTAGTACTATATAAGGAATTTTGTATGGGAGACTGAGCAGTTTACTGAAAGTTCCATGTATCGAGGTTTTCTGCAAATTTATATGGGAAACAATAGGAGACAGTCTGGTAGATTGCTTATACCGGGTATATTCCCTATATCGGAGTTCCTTATATAGAGTTTTACTGTACCCACAACAGTATCTACTTTTACTCCGTATGCTATTTCGAGTAAGGCATCTTAATGCCCTTTTGCATTCCTAGCACAGTCAATGCTTGCTAGGAATTACCGTCTATTAAGATCGTTGTTCCTCTATGAATAACAGTCATGTACTCTGTACTGTACAGAGAATATACTGGCTAGTTAATTATTTAAATACATAGAGAACATTAGTATCTATCTCTGGGTTATACCAAAATTTCCCCCGGTCTTGGAATGATATGCAATTTAGTGGGTGGGGCTTTCAACAATCAAATACTCTACTCCGGAGTATGGTTTGTTTGTGTTTTTATATGCTCAGAGCTGTGCATGGCAAGTTCTATAGACCTATAGAACTGTATCTATGTCAAATGATAATCTTCATGCTCAATAAAATTCACCTCTCAGCATCCAATCCTCTAGCATTGTATATAGAAGTCACTGGATTTTCTCTAACATATACTATGTTCCCAGACTTCCAATTCTCCATGGAGACATAGTGACGAGTATGTATTTGCTAAAATCGTCTCCTGAGAGCATGTGGAAATCGTGATGTGGCGTTGATTGAGATAAATGGAGCCCTTGATGAGATATGTCTGTAAGAAAATATTTTGCCCTAATGTATTAGAAATATTTGTGTGGATAGTAGTTTGCGGTGTATACAGCCAAGAGCTGGTGTCTATTATATTAATGTGATTTTGTCATCCATGATTGATACCTTTTTCACAAAAAGAATTTAAGCAGGTTTCTGCTGAATATTAGAACGATACTTGGGGAATATACAGAAAACTGGCCGCTATTATAGGTGACATAAATTCTTTGAATCAATTAGGACATTAAAAGGGGAAGTAAGAATATCCAAGAGAGGAAGACAAGGATAGATAGATTGAGGACAGTGAGTAACTGAACTATCTAATCTTAAATATCTCTGAGCTAATAATATTGAACTGGAGATAATAAATATTTATGATTGAAGTTCATTGTGTTCACTTTAGATACGTACTGACTATTTACGCGAATGAACTCTGCAACATGTGCTCTAGGTCCAGGATCTAAACAGTGACATTGGCAACACTTTCTTCCCCTCGCCCCTAAGGGAAAAAGGAAACAAGAGAAGACTAAAGACCGCTCCTCCCACATTCAAAATACGCGAAGCGAGTCTATCACAATAACTCTTTTCCTTGCCAGTGGACTGTACTCATTTTCAGTGAGACTCCATGAAATCCCCTCCCCCACCGCTCCAACTTTAGTCGTGAGTTCCTTCGCGTTTTGGTCCTTGATCGCGTTGGTAGGGCGATTCAAGAACACATCTAATGGACACTTTTTTTGCGATCCTGAACTTCCCAAACTCTCGCATTCCTCGAGCTCACGTCAATTCAACCGCTCCCCTTTGCCTTCGATAAGCTACCGCCTTCCACCTTTTTCTCACAACGTCCGTACCCGATCTCTTCTGCCGGATTTGATTCCACCTTGTACGGTTTACACCAGGGAAGATTCCTGGCTTCATGACTGCGTATTAGCCGAATATAACGGTTAAGGATGCTGCCTTCTGATCGCAGCTGGTCTGATTTTGGCTCGTAGCCATCTCTCAGTATGTCGCGCTCCTCGGCAGGCTTTGCAGACTTCTTCCCTACTGCGCCGTCTGTCCTCCAGCAAAAACGATTTAAAGTAACTAGGGAGCGACCGCGACCTAAAGCCCAAATCGATAGTGAACATAGCGATGAATCATCAGCGTGCCCCACGGAAACAAGAGCTATTCTCAACCTATCTAATGGCGGTGCATCTCTGGATTCAGGGCAAATATCTTCTACTGATTTAAAGAAAACGTCACCGGAATCGTCTGTCGAGGGCTCTGCAAGTTCTACAGCAGGAGATCGTTCAGCCCTTAGCTTATCTGTTGCTCAGCATGGCGCGAACTCGCATGAAGCGCGTCTTGACACCCTAACTCCTCTTACCAATGCAGAATCATCGCCTCCTCAAAAAGCAAACTCACCCCGGAATAAAATAGCAGAAGGGATTGTTGCAAATACTACTATCGACACTAAAAGTGGAATAAACCCTCTCCATACCCCGCCAACACCACAGTCTCAAGGCCGTCGCACTGGAAGCATCAGAGGTTACAAGCTGGTCTATGACCCTGACACCGAAAAACGATCATCTTCGAAGGAGAAGCGAAGAAAACCCCGTTATGTCGATATTATTCTGAGCGAGCAAAACAATTGCCCACCAGATCCTCGCCTGGGAATCCCAAATTACATGCGAGGTGCCGGTTGCAAGCAGAAGAGGAAATATCGACCAGCGCCCTATACCCTAAAGCCTTGGCCTTATGATGCCTCATCGACAATAGGGCCCGGCCCCCCTGCGCAGATAGTTATCACTGGTTTCGACCCGCTCACTCCAATTGCGCCGATCAGCGCCCTGTTCTCGAGTTTCGGGGATATTGGCGAGATAAATAACCGCACGGATCCGATTACTGGCAGGTTTCTTGGAATATGTTCAGTAAAGTATAAAGACAGCGCTTCATTCCGGGGCGGCGGTCCTGTCCTTGCAGCAAGCGCGGCCAGGCGAGCTTACTACGAATGCAGAAAAGAGCAGCGCATTGGAACACGAAGGATCAGGGTTGACTTGGATCGCGATGGGGTTGTCTCAGAAAGATTTGTGGCTAGGACAATTGAGTCCCAGAGGATGGGACAGAAAAGCAATCTTCAATCTACAGAAGAGGTGAAATCTGATTCGGAAACAAAGAAAAACGAGCCTCCTCCGACGGCGCCAAAAGGTCCTTCAGGAAAAACCTCAGTTCGCCCTATAGTTGCAATTCCTGAAGGACCGAGGGCAAATTTTCTTAAACCTGTCATGCCATCTTTGGTCGAGGAAGTACCCATTTTGGGTCAGATCAAAAGGGACCCGTATATCTTCATTGCGCATTGCTACGTACCAGTCCTTAGTACAACCGTTCCGCACCTTAAGAAGAGGCTCAAGCTGTTTAACTGGAAAGACATTCGTTGCGACAAGACCGGGTACTATATTATATTCGAGAATTCTAGGCGCGGTGAGGAGGAAACTGAGCGCTGCTACAAAATGTGCCACATGAAGCCTTTGTTCACCTATATCATGAATATGGAAAGCCAGCCTTATGGCAATCCCAGCTACGAGCGCAGTCCAAGTCCTGAACGATGTCGAGCAGAACAACGCGAGCGAGCAGAAAGAGAAAGACTGAAAAGAGAAGTGGGTCTTGATATCGAAGAAGAGAAAAGGCAGCGAGCGGTTGACCTTGATCCCTGCCAAGAAGTATTAACCATCATAATTCGAGACCTGAAGGATAAACTTCTTGAAGATGTGAAGTCACGCATTGCTGCACCAGCCTTGTATGATTACCTCGACCCGGACCGGCATGCTCTGAAGAGGAAAACGTTAGGTATCGCTGATCCAGAGGGGATCAAGAGGCCCATGTTTCGAATTGATGATTCGTTCGGGACACCGGACTCGAGGTCAGGGTTGTCAGACGCAAGGCGTCCGTTCAGTGGATCTACTCCAAATATTCTTGCACTTCCTCGTATTCGAAAGGCTCGTCATCTTGGTCGCACAGATACTGCTTTCTTGGATGAAAGGCGCAAGCAGCCGCTGCGGAGAAGAGAGGTCCGACCACTGTATCACCGATTACAACAGTTGCATGACGTTGACGACTCAGATGATGAGCAACGAACACCAAAAGATACGGATGAGCAAGATAGCCGGCCCCCAAGTCGGATGAGCTCAGGGACCTCGGAGTCTGATGATGGCGACGGCTTTGTTTCCGAGGCTTTGGGCCTTCCAGTTGTAGAACTGGCTGGCTCAGGTCAAAATAAAGAGCCCGATGAGATTCTGAAAGACAACCAATCGGTAGGCGAAAGTTCACAGCTTGAAAGCAACGAAATCTCTCCAGAGTTACGGAAGCGGAAAAGAGCCAGCGAAGAACTCGAGGCGCGCAAGAGACAAAAGGAAGATGACGAACTTTTTGGCATTAATCCTATTGCAGAAGCTGAAGTCGAAGGCACCCAAATCATCGCAACTCCTATAGCCGTGGACATAAATCTCGAAGTTTCAGAAGCTGCTTTGAGTATCCTT
The DNA here is from genome assembly GCF_009017415.1 of Aspergillus flavus. Classification (NCBI taxonomy): domain Eukaryota; kingdom Fungi; phylum Ascomycota; class Eurotiomycetes; order Eurotiales; family Aspergillaceae; genus Aspergillus; species Aspergillus flavus. The sequence continues at coordinate 2,154,225 of NC_092409.1, read as the reverse complement.
CCAAAAGAGAGTAATGATAACCGGCAAGAGACGGGAGAAGCCAACCATCTGGACTTTGATGGTATTGATGTTACGTCCTCGACGATAGAAAAAGACCGCCGTGGTATACTAGATCCTCTTGACGATATCGATAATGCGGCTGCGCGCGAAGAATCCCGAACAGAAGTGGGATGGCGAGTGTCGAATGACGAGCCTAGGCCCATTGTCGATGACGACGACGCAATAATCATGGATCTCGACGGATGGCAGAATCTAATTAAAGACGATGAGGATCTGCACTTTCTTCGAGATATTCTTGTTGGATATTCCGAGTCCAACGTTGGGAATTTGTCGGCTTGGGCATGGAGGCAGAAGGAAATCAAAGCCCTCAATCATCCCGGAGATGTGGGGCCCCTGCGCGGAGGGACTGGCATCGCAGGATATTACGTGCCCAATACAACAGGTGCAGCTCGAACAGAAGGAAGAAAGAGAATATTGGAGTCGGAGAAGTCAAAATACCTGCCACATCGTATCAAAGTCCAGAAGGCACGTGAAGAACGAGAGGCCAGAGCAAAGAATGATCCGCATACTGCTGCGGTTGAAGCTGCAAGAGTTGCTGCGGCAAAGAACATCTCTAAGTCTACTTCCAGATCTACACGGGTCAATAACCGCCGATTGATTGCAGATATCAATGCACAGAAACAGGCTCTTCCCACTCAATCCGGAGACGGTGACGTCCTTCGCTTCAATCAGCTGAAGAAACGAAAGAAGCCAGTACGCTTTGCTCGGTCAGCTATCCATAATTGGGGCCTCTACGCAGAAGAGAATATATCAGCAAATGACATGATAATTGAATATGTAGGTGAAAAAGTGCGGCAGCAGGTTGCGGACATGAGGGAGAGGCAGTACCTTAAGAGTGGGATCGGCAGCAGCTACCTTTTCCGCATTGATGAGAACACAGTTATAGATGCTACAAAGAGAGGGGGCATTGCTAGGTTTATCAACCATAGCTGTACACCGAATTGCACTGCCAAGATCATCAAAGTCGATGGTAGCAAGCGTATTGTTATATATGCCTTGAGAGACATCGAGAGAGGTGAGTTTGGCAAAAGCGCATAATATCGCGATGGGTGTACAAGTTAACTTATTTATCTCTGCAGATGAGGAGCTGACGTATGACTACAAATTCGAAAGAGAGTGGGACAGCGATGATAGGATCCCATGCCTTTGTGGCTCAACCGGGTGCAAAGGGTTCCTTAACTGAGATGCCCAAGCGCATGCTCTCTGTGCACGGGACTTCTCGCTCTGTCTGCCTGCCTCTGTTGCCCCCTCTTTATGTTCCATTTCTTTCACTCAACATAGCATAATATCCGGACTTGTTTGACAGATGCAGCGTTGGTATTATGGCGTCTTGGCTGAGGCTTGAGTTAGCAACTGTTCACATAAACTGGCCTGGGTGTGATTTTCTGCTTTCTCTTTTCCATTGTTGTATGTGGTTCCCATCGTGGCAATGCTTTGTATTTCATATTATTTCTTGAATCAACTGCAACAACCATGTATCATATAGCTTCCATCACTCGGCATTTCGTCACACATAAGCTTCTTCATGATATATGCGATTCGAGCAGGCACAATAGAGGTTGGCGGGGGTCGTGACATATAACATGGAACGTTTTCCGGTATAGTACTTGATATACTAATGAGGCAAGGATAGGGAACAAGATCTCCCATGCTATTGTAATCTGACACTCAGTTTGCCGTGATTAATGGGACAGTATATGCAGAAGGTTTAGACTAAGAGAAGTCAGAGAGTGCAGTATGGAAAGATGACGAGGCTACAGACCCAAATGACTCGGTAGAAGGAAGTTTGCGATCCCCTCTTTGATCAAGTACTCATGCCCACAATTACCACAAGTCAATTTTCCCTCATTAATATGCGTTTCCAATAATAATCGATGAAGCTCCTTTAATATTTGCTCATCCTTGAGCTCATCGCCCTCGGGCTTCTTATCCAGAATTTTGGGGAACCCAAGCTTGTAATGAGTGAGCGCTTTCCTTATTTGAACACGTGGCATAGCAGCGTATCCATTTACTTACCTCATTTGCCATTATCTGCAATGCATGCCAATCAATCCGAGGGACAATGTTACGAATGAAATCAGGTTGAAAATCAAGCTCCTGCAGCTCAAGTTCCGCATCCCTAAAATGAAGTGGGAACGACGCCGGTGATGCCTTGCATCCTTTGACGGCACAGGTCAAAAAATTGGCAGTAATCAGCTTCATTAAGTCTCTTTGCACTATAAGTATGCTGGCGTGATTGTTCAGTTGAGGGTGGAATAGGTAAGGGCAGAGACAGTAGAGGATATTGCTGGGAGGGGGGGGCAAATTATCTCACAGCGGAAGGAAACAGAAATCTACTGCAAAAAATTTCCAACGTGAATAGTACTTTCACCGGTAATGTAAACTCCTAAACTCCCAACCAAAGTACACAGTCAATTGCTGGCCATTCACGATGTGTGTATTTGCTAATAAAGTCCATATAACAATCTATTTCCATATTATCGAATTCACCTCCTCGTCTCATATCACCTATCGAACATTATGCATCATCTAGCATCGCCCTATCTCAAGCTAATAAGATATATCATAGCCATTATTGTATTGATAGAAAAATGGGTCTGTTGACCGCCCAATAAAGTAAGCCTTGTTCCCTTCAATGAGTGGATGAAGGGAAACGACGTCCGCAGCGTTCAGTATCTCATTTGACCACGACATCCACCAAGTCGCCGTCTGCCATGTCGTGCATCGACAGGCAAGAACAGGGATCTAACCGATCACCATCGAACACTAGGTACACTTCCCGATTTTCCGGTATTTTTTTTGCATCTCGAAAGATTGTGACAAGTCGAGAGATTTGCATTCTTGGATTAACATTTAATTCCATGTCGCCGGACCTTGGGCACTTCAAAACCACCCTTGTTGATAGAAGCCTGCTGCTGCCATCTGTAGCTGTAGACTCTTGGGCCGATGCAAAGTAACTTTCATGCGAGGCCTGCCAATTATCCATTGCCATTACATTGTTTTCGATAACAGCTTCCATGTGAATACGGATGTCTTCTTTACTGCCATACCGAACATGATCGCCATGTACTGGACTGTCGGCGAGGCCTTTTGGCACGCTAATTCCCAAGCTCCTGCATGTTGTGACATCAAATAGCCTCCTGCCCTTCCAAGTCAAGAGTATGGATGACTGCATCTCTTTCGGTATACTCTGGCAGTTGCACCATGCAAGACGAACATCTCGCAGCGACTGTGACATTTTTCGGTGGACTATCAGCGGCTTCGTGCTTTCAATTTTGGAGGTGATAAGAATCTGAACAACCGGATCATATTTCATAGAATCAGAGTGCTGGTCTGTATGGATTGCAGCCCTTCGCTGGTTCTTTCGAGTATCACAAGAAATGGGGGTTTTGCCGACTGCCATTTTCGTCTTCGTTATTTCTGCATTGGTACTTGGGTAGGGTCTAAGGTGAGTTTGCCGAATATCTCTCGTGTTCAAGGAATCAACTTTCGAGTCAGCAGCGCTAACTTTGTCTGTTGGCAATTGCATGGGCATCCGGCAGTCGTTACGGTCACTTATGTCTGACGAAGTCTTGCAGGGATCAGAGCTGCATGGAGATACGCCTTGTATATCGCTTTTCTCTTGGCCGTCGCCAGGAATAACTCGGGATGCGGTTTCTCTTGACGACGGTTCCTGTGAGATGTGTCGACGCTTACAAACCTTACCATCCTCTGTGGTGGAACTGCCAGAACGACATGGTGGACTATCTCGAGCTACCTTACTTGCAGCGATAATGTCTGTGTACGTTTGCCCAGCACGACGGTAGAATTCATTGGAGTCCAGCACATCATCTCCCGTTGTTGCCCACGCAGGCCTGTTGAAAAATGACCGCATGGGCTTCAAAACTGGTGCGGATAGGATATATCGTGTGTTCTTTCAATTAGCAGGATTCCATCACCTGAAAAGAATGTCAAGGCGAGGATATGTCCGGGTGCCTATTATTTTAGGCAGCCACTTTTGCACTGCAAGAGGTACCCTTTAGACAGGGCGCCTGTCTGACGTAGCGGAGTTGACTGAGAGTGATGGCACTGTGAGGAAATCTCAATGACGTGTGTTGATTGGACAGGTGTCCTGACCCGAACGATATCTAGGCTCTATCTACAAAGTAGTTCGGTCCAGTATCCACAATAGTTCACGACCCTATAGAGGCAATGTATACCGGGAATGGTACTCCAGAGTACATACTTGTTATCTTTTAGTTTGGTTGAGAGCATTGGCAAAGGTTACTCAAATCGTAGATACTCATCAGCATCAATTGAAATTGCGAGTACGTAATCGCCACTTTTGTGCTATAATGTAATCGGTAAGCGAGCGACGCATGTAAGCGGGTGACGTACCATACGCTATATAAAAATTTAAAATAATTAAAATACTATAAATTTAGATTTCTATATAAAATAAGTAGTTCTATTAATTTAGATAGTATATAATTTTATAATCTTATATATTATAGTTAAAATATTTAGATAGAGTATATCTAGAAGCTAATTTAGTAAATAGAGATCTATTTATCTATATAGCTTTATTTATCTAATTTTAATACTTAATAAAAATTTAGGTTTTAGATATTAATATATCTTTTTTAAAAATAATCTATTTAATAAAATATTTTTATTTTTTAAACTATTTTTTATATATAGTCTAATATTACTTTAAATAATATTTTAATATTATTATATTATTTATAGCTTATTTAATATTTTTAATTAATTAATTTAAATTAATTTTAATAAATAAATTAAAATTATAAAATTAATTTTTAAATAATTTTTTAAATATAGATTCTAACTTTTTTAATTATTTAATTATATAAAATATTTTAAATATTAAACTATTTTAGCTACTAGATCTATTATTTAAAAATATAGAGATTTTAAACTAAACTATTAATTAAAAAAAAATATATTTAGAGTTTAAAAAAACTAGACTAATAATTTTAAAAATACTATAAATATTACTATTAATAAAAATCTTTATATAAATTTAAAAATATATTTTTAAAAAATTAAATTTATTAATATAATTAAATTTATTATATATTTTAAATTTAATTAGATCTTTATATAAATTTTTTAATAATAAAAAAATAATAATATTAAATAATTAAAATTTATAAAAAATATAAATAAATATATAAATTAATATAATATTATTTTTTATATAAATTTAATTAAATTAAAATATTAGATAATTATTATAGCTATTTAAAATAAATAAATAATATTTTTTTATAGATTAATTAATAATATAAAATATAAAATAATTCTATAATTAATATAAATTAATTTTATTATTTATTTAGTTATTAGAATTAATTTTAATTTTTTAATTAAAAAAAATTTTATTATTTTTATACTAGATCTTTATATATATTTTATTTTTAAAAATAATATAAAAAAATAAAATCTATTTATTAAGATTAATATATTTTATAGTAATAATCTATTTTTAGTTTTTTAGCTATAATAAAAATAATTTTTTAATATATTAGATCTAATAATAATTTTAGCTATAGCTATTAAATCTATTATAAATTTTATTTTATTAAAATTATATATATTATTTAATATTATATTATATTTTTAAATAATTTTATTTACTTATTTAAATTAAATATTTAAAATTTTAGAATTCTTTATTTTAATATATTAATAATTATAATAATATATAAAATAAAATTTAAAACTAGATATATAATTAGTAAAGTTATATATTTATTTCTTTTTTATAATAATAAAAAAAGAAATAATATTATACTTTAAAAATAGAATATTAACTATTTTTTATATATATATAGATTAGAGAGATACTCTATATTTATTTAATAATAGAATCTATTATTTAAGCAATTTCTTTTTATTAATTGTTAGAAATATATTTCCTATTTAGGAAATATTCTTGAATATTCTAGAATTATTCTAGAATATTATCTATCTAGAAGAAATTAGACAAAAAATCCTAACTAGAAAATATTAAATAATTATATTCTAATTAGAAAATATTAGATAAATACTAAATTAAAAAATATTAAATAAATTTTTAATTTAATAAATTTAAATAAATCTAATTTAATATAAAAAGCTATTTAATTCTCTATTAAATTAAATTAATTTTTTTAAGTAGATTATTATTTAACTATTTAATTATTAAATATTAATTTATTTTTTTAATCTTTTCTATTTATATTTAATCTAGGGCTTTAACTATCTTAGCTTTAGTTATTTATTTTTATTATTTAATCTAAAATTTAGATTATTTAAGTCTTATCTAACTATTTAATCTAGAATTATTATTTAATTAATTCTAGTTTTTTTATATAATTTAGTTATTTAATTTATTTATTTTATTTAATCTTTCTATTTATTCTAGCTAGCTTTAAGACTATTCTACTTTAAGATTAGAGTAATTAATAGTTATAAATTTAATTTAATTTTATTTAAAATCTTAAATTAATAATATCTTTACTTTTTTATATTAATTAATTTTATATATATATAAATCTATTATTTTATATATTAATTAAATATATTAGATTTTTATATTAATTTTTATATTAATTTTTATAATCTATTTTATTAATATTAATCTATTCTATTTATTAATTATTAATTTAATTTATATATATATATAGATCTATATAATCTATATATATATAGAATTATATAACTATATTAATTAAATTAAAGATCTCTATTTAGTTTAATTAATTAAATAATTAGCTTTAATAAAGCTAATATATTAAATTAATAGCTAAGATTAAAAAGATCTAAAATTATATAAATTCTAGTTTATTTAAAGAACTAGTTCTATTTTACTATTTTATAAAATCTAGTTTTAATAATATTTAATCTAAAACTAGAATTCTAATTAATCTAAAGCTATTAAATTAAAAGCTTTATAAAGATTTTATTAAAGATTTTAAAATTAAAACTAAAAAATATTAAATAATTTTAATTAAGATTTTAATTTTATTATTAATTATTATTAATTTAATATTATATAATAATAGATAGATAATTCTATTAATTAAATTACTTTATTAAATTCTAAGAATTTTATTTATTAAATTAATTTTTATTAATAAATCTAGAAAATAGAATCTAATTAAATAATATACTAGATTTAAAGCTTTATTTATTAATTCTATAAAATTCTATATATTAATATAAAAAAATCTATATATTAAAGCTCTAGATCTAGAAATCTTTAAGATTTAGAATTTTATATAGTTTTTATTTAATTTTTTAGAATTAATTTTTAATATTCTATTTATCTTTTTAATTTTATAATAAAATAAATTATTTAAAATATACTACTTTTTTATAAAATAATTAAATAATTTAAAGACTATACTAGACTAAATTAATTAAATTAATCTAGAAATTTTAGATTTAAAATTATTATTATAATTTTATAGAATTTATTTAATTATAGCTCTATTAATTTAATTAATTAAAATAATTAGATAAAATAAAATTCTAAAAGCTTTATTTTTAAAAAATAGTTTTATCTCTATTTATTTAATTTAAATAAAAAAAATATTTATTTAATAAATATTTTTATATTAATAATTCTATTAAATCTAATAATTAATTATTTAATTTAAAAACTTTAAATTAATTTAAATTAATTTATTTAAATTCTAGATTTAAAACTATTTATAATTTAGTTATTAAAAAATTTAAAAAGATTAATTTAAAATAATAAAAATTAATAATTTTAATTATTATTTTAATTAATTAAATTATTTTATTATTTAGATTTTTAAAATTAAATTTTAAAGATCTATAAATATATAATACTATTTTTAATAATTATATTTATAATAATTTTAATAAATTTATAGATTTTAAATCTAAATCTATTAAAATCTATATAAAAAATATTAATAATAAAATTATAAAATATAGTATTATTTTTATAAAGTCTATTATTTTTATAAAAAAAATAATTAATTTTAAATTTTTAAATTATATTTATATATTTAACTTTTATTTAAATATAATTTCTATTTTAAAAAATAAAAAGAATAGTCTATTTTATAATTCTAGAACTTTAAGATTTAAAATTTTAGATAATAAATCTATTTATTATATAAATAATTAAAAAAATATTTTTTTAATTAAATAAATATTATTTAATTAATTATATAATTTAAAAAGCTTTAATTTATTAATTAAATTATATATATCTAGAATTTTTATAAATTCTAGTAATTTTAAATCTATTAAAATATTTAATATATCTAAAATAAATTTTTTTAAATCTAATTTTTTTAAAATTAATTTTTTTAAAAATAATAATTTATCTAAATTTAATTTATCTAGAAATTTTAATTTATTTAGAATATTTAATTATTCTAAAATATCTAAATTATATAGAAAAAATTATTTATTAAAAAAACTAAATAATTTATATAAAAATAATTCTAAAGATTTTAAAATTTCTAGATTTTTAAAAATTTTAAGATTTTTTAAATTAATAAATCTAAAATAAATAAAAATAATTATTTAGAGTATAATTTTAAAAGCTTTTATTTAAATAATTTAGAATCTATTATTTTTATTAAATATTTAGATAAAAATCTAGATATAGAGTTTAAATACTTAAATCTTAATTTATAGAAAAAAACTATAGATTTTATAATAGATTATTTATTTAAAATTAATATAAAATTTAAATTATTTAGTTTTAATTTTATAAGAATAACTATAGTAGTATATTTAAAAATATTAAAAAATTTTTAAATATTATTTTTTTTATAATATTAAAAATTAAAATATCTAAAAAAAAACTTTAAATTATTTAATTAAATTAAATCTAAATACTAGAATATTAAATTTTAAAAAAAATAAATTTTAACTTTACTCTATATATTAAATATTTAATTTAAAAAAATAAATATTTAAATAATTAATTAATATAGAGTAAATTCTATTTAAAATTTTATATTAAAATCTAATTTATATAAAAAAAATTAAATAAAATATAATATATAAACTATATATATTATCTCTATTTAAAATTTTATTTAAAATAAATTTTAAAATATAAATTAGAAATTTCTATAGCTCTAGATCTAAAAAATTCTATTTAAATAATAATAAAAATTTAATTAATTTTTATAAATTTTATAAAGATTTAAGAATTAAAATAACTACTAATTTTATAAAATAATTTAAATAAAATTTTTATTTAAAAAAAGCTAAAGCTTTAATTATTTTAAAAATCTATCTATTATTAGCTAATTTAGATATTCTAATTTTTTTATAATTTAAAATAGCTAATTTAATAATTGTCAGCTGCCCTAATCCTAAAGCGGAATAGTCTTAGAGCTAGCTAGGATAAATAGAAAAGTTGAATAGAATAAATGAATTGAATAACTAAATTATATAGAAAAACTAGGGTTAACTGAGTAGTAATTCTAGATTAGGTAGGTAGGTAGGGCTTAGGCAATCTAAGCTCTAGATTAGATAATAAAAATAGATAACTAGGGCTAAGGCAATCAAAGCCCTAGATTAGATATAAATAGAAGAGATTAAAAGAATAAATTAATATTTGGTAGTTAGATAATTAGATGATAATCTACTTAAAAAAATTGATTTAATTTAGTAGAGGATTAAGTAGCTTTTTATATTAAATTAGATTTATTTAGACTTATTAAATTAAAAATTTATTTAATATTTTTTAATTTAGTATTTATCTAATATTTTCTAATTAGAATATAGTTATTTAATATTATTTAATTAAAATTTTTTTATCTAATTTTTTTTAAATAGATAATATTTTAAAAGAATTCTAGACTATTATCTAAAAAGGGAATATTTTAGAATAATTTTAGAATATTTAAAAATATTTTTTAAATAGAAAATATATTTTTAATATATCTCTCTAGATTTAAATATCTATTTTTAGATTTAAAAATAGATATTAAATCTATATAGAAATTGATAGATAGATTATATAGAAAATTAATATAAAAATTAGTTTAAAATTAATAGAAAAATTAATAAAAAATTAGTTAAATATAGAGAATTAAATAGATTAAAATAAAATAAATTTAATTTAGATTCTATAAATTAATAAAATAAATATATTAAAAATAGAGCTATTTAATCTAGAGCTTTAAATAGAATTAATCTAATTAAATTAATTAGATATATTAGTTATATTTAGATAATTTAAAAAAATTTAGTATTTTTAATTAAATAGATTTTTAGTTAAATTATCTATAGCTATTTAATTAATTAATTTTTATATAATATTAATATTTTTAATTCTAATTTTTTATTTAAGCTAATAGTTTTAAATATTAATATATTTTAATTTAAATCTATATATAAAATAAGTATTTATAAATAATTAAATAGTCTATTTATTATTATATTTTATATAGATCTTTTAATTAAGATAAAATTCTAAAGCTCTAAATAAATATTTCTATTATAGAAATTATCTATTAGTATTAGTTAAAACTAATAATTTAGTTTTAGTAATTAATAAAATAATTATTTTTTATTTTCTAGTTAATTAATTAATAAAACTATTATATAATTTATAGATATAGTTTTTAAAGCTTTTTTTATTTAAATAATCTATAAAAATAATATTACTAGCTATAGAAAAAATAAAGCTAGAATTAGAGCTAAAGTTTAGTATTCTAACTAGATTTAATTAATTAGAATCTATAGAATTAGGGCTAGACTCTAAAAATTCTATAGATAGATATTAGATTTTATATAAATATAAAATTATATAGTTTATAGTTATTATATATCTAGAGATAAAATTTAATAGACTTTTTAAAAGAATCTAATAGATCTTTATAATATTAGGCCTAGATATAATAGATATATATAAAATTAATCTATTTTTTTATTAATATTTATAAATATATAAAACTAAAGTTTTATAAAATTAATTAGATAATTCTAATTTTTTTATTAATAAAAGAATTCTAGATATTTTTTAATTAATTAAATAAAAATAATAAGTAATTTTATTAATATAATCTATCTAAAAAATCTAGAGTTTTTTATTAAAATAGTTTCTAATAATTTTTATATTAATAAATCTAATTATTTAATTTAGATTCTTTATTTAATAAATATTTAATAATTAGTTTTTAAAATTAATTATTTTTTTATAATTTTTTTAATAATATATAATAATTATATTATTTATATATATTATTAGAATTAAATAATTATTTAAATATAGATAAAAATTTTTAGAAATAGAATTAAGCTTTAAAATTTCTAGAGTTTATTCTATTTTTTTTTATTATAAAAATAATAATTATTTTAAACTATATAAAGCTCTATTTAATTTTAGAATTTTATTTTTAGATCTATATCTAGATAGCTAAAAAATATATATAATTTTATTAATATAGCTATTTAAAAATATATTTACTATATTTAATTAAATAATCTTTAGATTAAAAATAATAATTAGAGTTAAAATAGTTCTAAAGATTCTAGAAACTAGAATTAAAACTCTAGTTTTTAACTAATTAAAAGACTATAGATTATCTTTAATATAGATTTTTATTTTAAAATTTAGTAAAAAATTATTAGAATTATATTTATATTTAAATATCTATTTTAGTAATAGTATTTTAAATTAATTTTAATTAATTTTTTTAATTAATATAAAAATTTATATATTTATTTAAATAAACTATCTATATTTCTTTTTTATAGCTAATAGCTATTTAAATCTAAATTTAGATTTAAATATTTTAAATTAATTAATTAATTCTAGAGATAGATTATTTTTAGAATATTTTTTATTAAAGCTTCTATTTAAATTTATTTTAATTTTTAATAAAAAAATATATAAAAATAGCTCTAAATTAAATTTTTTTATTAAAAAATTTCTAGAAATTTACTAAGATCTAAAATTTAGATTATTAAATAATTTAGATCTAGATCTTTTTAGATCTAGTTCTAAAGATTCTAATCTATAAAAATCTATTTTATTAAAATTTCTATTATTAACTAGAACTATTAGTATAAAGACTCTAGATAAGTTTTTAATTATAGAAATAAATAATTTAATAGATATTTTACTAGATTTTCTAAAACTAGAGAAAAAATCTCTAGTAAATAGTATAAATAGTAGATTATTTAAAATTTTATTATTTAATAATTTTTTATTTTTATAATCTAGATCTAAATTATTATTTAATAGATTATATAAAATAGAGTCTTACTCTATTAGATTTAAAATTAGATCTAGTTTTTTTTAATTTAAAATTTTAAATAGATTTTATTTTAAATTATTATATAGATTTTTTATATAACTATTTAAATCTTAGCTATATATATAAGATTTATTAAAAATATAATCTTTTATAGATATAATCTTTTTTTAAATAGAAAATTATATTTACTATATATTTAGAGCTATATACTTTATTAAATAATTAATTAAAGTTTTAAATTTAAATTTATTTAATTTAATTATTTTAATAATCTATATATAAGCTCTAGAACTATATCTTTTTAAATTAAAAAAATTAGATTTTAATTCTATATAACTAGACCTATTTTTTAAAGTTTTATATAAAACTTTATATAGTAATTTCTATTAAATAAATCTAGTAAAGAATTAATTTAATATATATATTATTAAATTAGCTGCCTTAGACTATAGAAAAATTAAAATATTTAAATTAACTAATAATAAATAGATTTTTAAAATAATTAAAACTCCAGCTTTTTTTAAATAAGGATTTTATTTAGATTATTTTATAAAACTAATAATTATTTTAATTTCTAGATCTTTATAAAATCTATAGAAATTAACTAGATTTCTATTATTATTTAAATAGAATCTTTTAGATCTAGAGCTATAGATATTTCTAATAAAATTAATTATTTTAATTAATAAATTAGAAATTTCTAATTTAAATTTTAAAATTTATTTTAAATAAAATTTTAAATAAAGATAATATATATAATTTATATATTATATTTTATTTAATTTTTTTTATATAAATTAGATTTTAATATAGAATTTTAAATAGAATTTATTCTATATTAATTAATTATTTAAATATCTATTTTTTTAAATTAGATATCTAATATATAGAATAAAATTAAAATTTATTTTTTTTAAAATTTAATATTCTAATATTTAAATTTAATTTAATTAAATAATTTAAAGCTTTTTTATCTAGATATTCTAATCTTTAATATTATAAAAAGAATAGTATTTAAAAAATTTTTAATATTTTTAAATATATTACTATAATTATTTTTATTAAATTAGAACTAGATAATCTAGATTCTATATTAATTCTAGATAAATAATCTACTATAAAATCTATAGTTTTTTTTTATAAATTAAAATTTAAATATTTAAGCTCTATATCTAGATTTTTATTTAAATATTTAATAAAAATAATAGATATCTAATTATTTAAATAAAAGCTTTTAGAATTATATTCTAAATAATTATTTTTATTTACTTTAGATTTATTAGTTTAAAAAGTTTTAAAGTTTTTAGAAAATCTAAAGATTTTAAAGTCTTTAGAATTATTTTTATATAGATTATTTAATTTTTTTAATAAATAATTCTTTCTATATAGTTTAGATATCTTAAAATAATTAAATATTCTAGATAAATTAGAGTTTCTAGATAAATTAGATCTAGATAAATTATTATTTTTAAAGAAATTAACTTTAAAAGAATTAGATTTAGAGAGATCTATTTTAAATATATTAAATATTTTAATAGATTTAAAATTACTAGAATTTATAAAGATTCTAGATATATATAATTTAATTAATAAATTAAAACTTTTTAAATTATATAATTAATTAAATAATATTTATTTAATTAAAAAAATATTTTTTTAATTATTTATATAATAAATAGATCTATTATTTAAAATTTTAAATCTTAAAGCTTTAAAATTATAAAATAAACTATTCTTTTTATTTTTTAAAATAAAAATTATATTTAAATAAAAATTAAATATATAGATATAATCTAGAAATTTAAAATTAATTATTTTTTTTATAGAAATAATAGACTCTATAAAAATAGTATTATATTCTAAAATTTTAATATTAATATTTTTTATATAGATTTTAATAGATTTAGATTTAAAATCTATAAATTTACTAAAATTATTATAAATATAACTATTAAAAATAGTATTATATATCTATAGATCTTTAAAATTTAACTCTAGAGATTTAAATAGTAAAATAATTTAATTAATTAAAATAATAATTAAAATTATTAATTTTTATTATTCTAAATTAGTCTTTTTAAATTTTTTAATAGTTAAATTATAGATAATTTTAAATCTAGAATTTAGATAAACTAATTTAAATTAATTTAAAGTTTTTAGATTAAATAACTAGTTACTAGATCTAATAAAATTATTAATATAAAAATATTTATTAAATAGATAATCTTTTTTATTTAAATTAAATAAATAAAAATAAAGCTATTTTCTAGAAATAAAATTTCTAGAATTTTACTTTATTTAATTATTTTAATTAATTAAATTAATAGAGCTAGAATTAGATAAGCTCTATAGAATTATAGTAGTAATTTTAGATCTAGAATTTCTAGATTAATTTAACTAATTTAATCTAATATAATCTCTAAATCACTTAATTATTTTATAAAAAGATAGTATAATATTATTATTTTTAGATTTTTTAAATAATTTATCTTATTATAGAGCTAAAAAAATAGATAAAATACTAGAAATTAATTCTAGAAAATTAAATAAAGACTATATAAAGTTTTAAATTTTAGAGATTTTTAGATCTAGAGCTTTAGTATATAGATTTTTCTATATTAATATATAGAATTCTATAAAACTAATAAATAGAGTTTTAAATCTAGTATATTATTTAATTAGATTCTATTTTTTAGATTTATTAATAGAGGCTAATTTAGTAGATAAGATCTTTAAAATCTAATAAAATAATTTAATTAATAGAATTGTCTATCTATTATTATATAATATTAAATTAATAATAACTAATAATAGAATTAAAATTCTAGTTAAAATTATTTAATATTTCTTAGCTTTAGCTTTAAAATTTTTAATAGAATCTCTATAAAATTTTTAATTTAATAGCTCTAGATTAATTAGAATTCTAGTTCTAGATTAAATATTGTTAGAATTAGATTTTATAAAGTAGTAAAATAGAGCTAGTTCTTTTAGTAAGCTAAAGTTTATATAATTCTAGATTTCTTTAGTTTTAGCTATTAATCTAATATATTAGCTCTATTAAAGCTAGTTATTTAATTAACTAAGTTAAATAAAGGCCTTTAATTTAATTAATATAGTTATATAGTTCTATATATATATAGACTATATAGATCTATATATATAGATTAGATTAATAATTAATAGATAGAATAGATTAATATTAATAAAATAGATTATAAAAATTAATATAGAAATTAATATAAGAATCTAATATATTTAATTAATATATAAAATAATAGACTTATATATATATATAAGATTAATTAATATAAGAAAATAAAAATATTAGTAATTTAAGATTTTAAATAGAACTAAACTAGACTTATAACTATTAGCTATTCTAATTCTAAAGTAAAATAGTTTTAAAACTAGCTAGAATAAATAGAAAAATTAAATAGAATAAATAAATTAAATAACTAAATTATATAGAAAAACTAGGGTTAACTAAATAATAATTCTAGATTAGATAGATAGATAAGACTTAAATAATCTAAGCTCTAGATTAAATAATAAAAATAAATAACTAAAACTAAAATAATTAAAGCTCTAGATTAAATATAAATAGAAAAGATTAAAAAAATAAATTAATATTTAATAGTTAAATAGTTAAATAATAATCTATTTAAAAAAATTAATTTAATTTAATAGAGAATTAAATGGCTTTTTATATTAAATTAAACTTGCTTAGATTTATTAAATTAGAAATTTATTTAATATTTTTTAATTTAGTACTTGTCTAATATTTTCTAATTAGAATATAGTTACTTAATATTATCTAGTTAAAATTTTTTTATCTAATTTCTTCTAGATAGATAATATTCTAGAAGGATTCTAGACTATTATCTAAAAGAGGAATATTCTAGAATAATTCTAGAATATTCAAGAATATTTCCTAAATAGGAAATATATCTCTGATAATAATATATATATTAAATTAATTATTTATTAAATTTATTTAATAGAAATTACTATATAAAATTTTATATAAAATTTTAAAAAATAGCTCTAGTTATATAGAATTAAAATCTAATTTTTTTAATTTAAAAAGATATAATTTTAGAATTTATATATAAATTATTAAAATAGCTAGATTAAATAAGTTTAAATCTAGAATTTTAATTAATTATTTAATAAAATATATAGCTTTAAATATATAGTAAATATAGCTTTTTATTTAAAAAAAATTATATCTATAAAAAATTATATTTTTAATAAATTTTATATATATAGCTAAAATTTAGATAATTATATAAAGAATTTATATAATAATTTAAAATAAAATCTATTTAAAGCTCTAAATTAGAAAAAACTAGATTTAATTTTAGATTTAATAGAATAAGATTTTATTTTATATAATCTATTAAATAATAATTTAGATCTAAATAATAATCTAGATCTAGATTATAAAAATAAAAATAATTAAAATAATAAAATTTTAAATAATCTATTATCTATATTATTTACTAGAGATTTTTTATCTAATTCTAGAAAATTTAATAAAATATCTATTAAATTATCTATTTTTATAAATAAAGATTTATTTAGAGTCTCTATATTAATAGTTTTAATTAATAATAGAAATTTTAATAAGATAGATTTCTATAGATTAGAATCTTTAGAACTAGATTTAAAAAAATCTAGATTTAAATTATTTAATAATCTAAACTCTAGATTTTAGTAGATTTCTAGAAACTTTTTTATAAAAATAGATAATTTAGATCTATTTTTATATATTTTTTTATTAAAAATTAGAATAAATTTAAATAAAAATTTTAATAAAAAATATTTAAAAAATAATCTATTTCTAAAACTAATTAATTAATTTAAAATATTTAAATTTAAATTTAGATTTAAATAGCTATTAGCTATAAAAAAAATATAAATAATTTATTTAAATAAATATATAGATCTCTATATTAATTGAAAAAATTAATTAAAATTAATTTAAAATTCTACTATTAAAATAGATATTTAAATATAAATATAATTCTAGTAGCTTTCTATTAGATTTTAAAATAAAGATTTATATTAGAGATAATCTATAATCTTTTAATTAATTAAAAACTAGAGTTTTAATTTTAGTTTTTAAAATTTTTAAAATTATTTTAGTTTTAATTACTACTTTTAATTTAAAGATTATTTAATTAAATATAGTAAATATATTTTTAAATAGCTATATTAATAAAACTATTTATATTTTTTAATTATTTAGATATAGATCTAAAAATAAAAATTTAAAATTAAATAAAACTTTATATAATTTAAAATAATTACTATTTTTATAATAAAAAAAATAAAATAAATTTTAAAAATTTTAGAGTTTAATTCTATTTCTAAAGGTCTTTATTTATATTTAAATAATTATTTAATTCTAATAATATATATAAATAATATAATTATTATATATTATTAAAAAAATTATAAAAAAATAATTAATTTTAAAAATTAATTATTAAATATTTATTAAATAAAGAATCTAGATTAAATAATTAGATTTATTAATATAAGAATTATTAAAGACTATTTTAATAAAAAATTCTAGATTTTTTAAATAGATTATATTAATAAAATTACTTATTACTTTTATTTAATTAATTAAAAAATATTTAAAATCTTTTTATTAATAGAAAAATTAAGATTATTTAATTAATTCTATAGAGCTTTAGTTCTATATATTTATAAATATTAATAAAAAAATAGATTAATTTTATATATATCTATTATATCTAGATCTAATATTATAAAGATCTACTAGATTTTTTTAAAAAGTCTATTAAATTCTATTTCTAGATATATAGTAGCTATAAATTATATAATTCTATATCTATATAGAATCTAATATCTATCTATAGAATTTTTAAAGCTAAGCTCTAATTCTATAGATTCTAATTAATTAAATCTATTTAAGATATCTAGTCTTAATTCTAGCTCTATTTTTTCTATAGCTAGTAATACTATTTTTATAAATTATTTAAATAAAAAAAGTTTTAAAAACTATATCTATAAACTATATAATAATTCTATAGATTAATTAACTAAAAAATAAAAAATAGTTATTTTATTAATTATTAAAATTAAATTATTAGTTTTAACTAATACTAATAGATAATTTTTATAGTAAAAATATCTATTTAAAATTTTAGAATTCTATTTTAATTAAAAAATTTATATAAAATATAATAAATAGATTATTTAATTATTTATAAATAATTATTCTATATATAGATTAAAATTAAAATATATTAATATTTAAAACTATTAACTTAAATAGAAAATTAGAGCTAAAATATTAATATTATATAGAAATTAATTAATTAAATAACTATAGATAGTTTAACTAAAAATCTATTTAGTTAAAAATACTAGATTTTTTTAAATTATTTAAATATAATTAATATATTTAATTAATTTAATTAGATTAATTCTATTTAAAACTCTAGATTAAATAGCTCTATTTTTAATTTATCTATTTTATTAATTTTTAAAGTCTAAATTAAATTTACTCTATTTTAATCTATTTAATTTTTTATATTTAGTTAATTTTTTATTAATTTTTTTACTAATTTTAAGCTAATTTTTATATTAATTTTCTATATAATCTATCTATTAATTTCTATATAGATTTAATATCTATTTTTAGATCTAAAAATAGATATTTAAATCTAGAGAGATATATTAGAAATATATTTTTTATTTAAAAAATATTTTTAAATATTCTAGAATTATTCTAGAATATTTCTTTTTTAAATAATAATCTAGAATCTTTCTAGAATATTATTTATCTAGAAAAAATTAAATAAAAAATCTTAATTAAAAAATATTAAGTAACTATATTTTAATTAGAAAATATTAAATAAATATTAAATTAAAAAATATTAAATAAATTTTTAATTTAGTAAATCTAAGCAAGCCTAATTTAATATAAAAAATTATTTAATTTTCTATTAAATTAAATTAATTTTTTTAAATAGATTATTATTTAATTATCTAACTATTAGATATTAATTTATTTTTTTAATCTTTTCTATTTATATCTAATCTAGAGCTTTAACTATCTTAATTTTAGTTATCTATCTTTATTATCTAATCTAGGGCTTAGATTATCTAAGCTCTACCTAACTACCTAACCTAGAATTACTACTCAGTCAACCCTAGCTTTCTTATATAATTTAGTTATTCAATTTATTCATTCTATTCAATCTTTCTATTCATTCTAGCTAGGCCTAAGACTATTCCGCTTTAGGATTAGGGCAGCTAATAATAATTAATTTATAATTATTAGCGCGTAGATTATCTCTAAAAAAAGCTTTCTTTAGATATCTATATAGTGTAGATTTATATATATTAAAAATTTTAACTATTTTTTTAAAATTACTAAATTTATAATTTTTTATAGCTAATATAGTAAATAGAACCCTATCTTTCTACTTAATATATAATTTTAATAATTTAGATATTTTTGGTAGTATAGTTAATATTTAAATTCTTTAAGAAAATAAGGTGTGTTGAAAACGTGTGTAGTGCGTTACCTGTTTATGCGTCGCTTGCTTACCGATTACGTTATTGAATTAACTTAGATGATCATGACTTTAAGGCAAAGAATAGCTCTATGTACATACATACCTAAAAAGGACAGCAAGATATTATCAGATCAGCTGTTGTATGTTATAGCAGATGCTGGACAGTTACTGGCAGTACTGTGTAGATACCTACTAGCATCCGATGATGTATAACTAGTAACCCATTAGATGGTCTTGACCCTTCCAATCGATTGAGCCACTCCGGGTTCACGTGAAACCGGAAAGAAAAGGCCCGGGTAAGTAATCTATGTGTTGAAATCTAATTCCGCAGAGATATGGTGTTTTACTGATATCTCGTTAGATGGCCTAGGCTCCCCCCCCGACTATGGAATAAGTAGACTATCAGATATCTACGTGAGCTTAAGTATCCTATGGAGTAGAGCCGCAATAGATGTGTTATAACGGTTTAGATACTAAATCTAGGTAATAACCAATGTTTTAGAGTACGTAGTCTTTTTAAGTCTGGATATGATTATGTTATCAGTTTACTCTTTCTAATAGAACCACCTGAGTAGGTAACTCACTCCTTGCCTGGACATAATAAAGGGTGGCTTGATATAGAAAAAAGAAGCCAAGAAAAATAGTTCTTTCTCAATAACCCTCAATACTTTTCCTCCCAACGGAATAGGTTCTACAGTCTACTGCCACCTACATATATATTAGTAGGTTTTCAGGATCAGGTGACTACAAAGGCTAGATCTCGGCTTCGGGACCACAATAAACCTGTTTGGTCATAAAAACGCTGACCACAATCTCCCATCAACGTTTATACATACGGTCCAGTGGATCTATCAAAGCCATGTCGCACGGGGAGGACAATCAAGATGACTCGAACATAATGCAAGTGGGTTTCTCCTGGGATACATATTGAATTCCTTTGATGCAAATCATGGACTTGTTCGCATACCTAAACAGATTGCATTAACAAACTAAGTTACAGGCATTTAATGATATTTTGAAGTATAGAGACCCTGCTACTCTATAGCTGTTCCATGACCCTAACCTCTTCCCAGAGGCGAGAAAACCGCTCTGGCGCTGGAGAATCACCTAAGCAGCCTAGAACACAAGATTGATGAACTGCTTAACGGCTTCGAAGGGGCACGCCAACCACAACCCACGACAGGAAAGACTAATTGCCCGGATAAAAGCGGGGTTTCGGTTACTTCTCAGGCTTTGAACAGCTCTTCTAAGTGAAATAATCCATCAGAGTCCTTTTCCACCACTCCCTTTTCAGTTATGATACCATCAATAAGTGCCCCTGGGGTTATATCGAATGCTGGATTCCAGACATTGATCCCTTTCGCTGCTATGCACACGGTTTCCATCTTGACGGCTTCAGAGGCACCACCGTCTTCGCAGGTGCCTCTGACCGTAGTAACCTCGGATGCGGGCCGCTCCTCGATAGTGATTTCATTCCCTGATTTGGTGACTAGGTCGATAGTCGTGAGCGGCGCAGCCACAAGAAATTTCACACCATGGTACTTTGCAAGCACTGCAAGACCATATGTACCAATCTTATTTGCGGTATCACCGTTAGCTGCTACCCTGTCTGCCCCTACCACAATTGCATCCACGCCTATCTCGGCTCTAGCGAGTAATGCAGCTGCCATTGAGTCTGTTATTAAGGTAGCAGGAATACGGTCGTGAACTAGCTCAAATGCTGTCAAACGGGAGCCCTGGTTGTAAGGTCTCGTTTCGGTGCAATAGGCATGCCGTAAGGTATCGGTTGAAGATAGTGCACGAATCACCCCCAAGGCTGTCCCGAACCCCGCGGTCGCGAGAGAACTGGTGATACGATCAGCAAAGTCTGATAATAGACAACGGCACACTTACCCCGTATTACAATGTGTAAGAACCGTAGCCTTAGTAAAATTCTTGGAAAGAGCATTCTCGGATATCCATTTGGCACCATATTCTCCAATCATTCTATTGTCCTCAACATCTTTCGCAAGCATTGCTTCGGCAGCTTGGATAAACGCAGTAGCAACGGCGTGGCCTGTGGACTCAGGCATCTTAACACTTTCTGCCACTATGGTCTCGAGTTTTCCTGCAGCATCACTAAGGTTGACTGCTGTAGGTCTGCTGCTCACCAGATAATGTAACTTCTCCGTTATAAAAGTCTGTGTCTCTATAGCATTCGAGGATAACTGGTTGCGAGCTATCAGAGTGGTTAGCTCTGATGCAAGTGCGAGGGCCGCTACTATAGCAATAGCAGGTGCCCCTCGCACTCGCATCTCCTTGATTGCATGCCAGCCTTCTTCGCTTGTATGTATCGTAACGTACTTCTCAACATGTGGAAGCTGCAGTTGATCAATGATAGCAAGTTTGCCACCACTATATTTGATTGCTTGCAGGGTCATTATGAGAGATATACGGAACAAATACAAGGATTTTTGGGGGGGGATGAAACAAGGCTGGAATAGAGTGCCAGGCGGAAGGAAAATGTGAAAGGCCCCGCAGCCAGCTCGCGCTTCACCTAAAGGTTGACTGACTGACATACATACGGAGTAGTACTCCGTAAAACGCTTCAGGTGGGGCAACACACCCCTCATCAATGAGTAACATAACTTAGGCTTATACGATACTAGTCGCCTATACTTTCAACTAATCTGATACATAGTTTTTTATATACACCCAAGTAACCGCACATATCGTTAATTTCTTCCAATTGCCAAGTGAATTCGAAATACGGCGTATTTGGTAAAACCTAAGCGCCATCGAAGTAGCCATACACGCGTTTAAATTAGATTCGGTGGATACCCCCAACAATCGGCAGAAACTGCTAAGCATTCAGTAATTCCACGTTCTATCCAGAGTCTAACGTAAAGTTCTAAGGCGGTAATATCATAACCAGACAACATGGTTGTTCTGTTCTCAGGTATCCAACGACAGCGAGACAATTAGTTGGGCGACTAGCGGGGTATTCTTGTTACGGAGTTAATATAAAGGTTTATATCGGGCTTTTAGGTTGTTGAAGGGGCAATCAATACAGGGGTACTAAAGTAGGGCTCCCTATGACTGGAGCTGAAAGATGATCAAATGTGGATGGGAGGCACTAGACGTGAGTATAGGAAAGACAATTGGTTACTCAGGTTTTTCTCTTTTCACCAGCCAGCTTGCTGTTAATGAGGTACCAGCAATCTCCCTCCTTCCCTCACCCCTAATATGCCTTGATGGGACATTTTGTAGCTTGGTTTCGCGGACATGATGAGGGGCTAACCAATGAAATCGCCTGTCGGAACCTCAGTTTGCAGAGATGTAAAGCACTACAACATGTATATACAGAATTAGAGCCATTGCCTTGCTAAAACAGGTCAATAGAACATACCATTATTTCCTCGGACAAAGGCATCTCCATAGCTTCGCCTTAACTTCCCATTCACATATTCCTCAGACTTTTCTAGAGCAATGTTCATATAACCATCTACTGATTGGAGTTCACCTAGCCTGATATTAGCAGTTGGACAAGGGTTGTATCTCTAGTGAGAATGGATGAGGTGACCTTTGTAGACAACGCCTGAGTTCAACTTCACAGTGACTGGGGCACCGATAATCTCACTCAGGAAGACTGATGGATCCTTGCCTTCTGATGCGGAACTATTCTCCATGTCTTCTCTTGCTCAGTCTATCTCCACTTCAATGCTTGGGCGGTAGCTAAGTAACACTTGCTGGTAGTTGCTATTACTTGTCTGACTGTTTTGCAAGTGCACGTGCCTTATAGGTCAAGTTCTTGGCGTTCTTTGGTGACTGAGAGTCTGAGATAATGAAATTCTGTTAGAGTTGTGAATAGTGCAATACAGTGTACTTATTCTTTAAAGATGATGAGCAAGTAGATACTAGCCCTACAAGTCCTGTATTATATTAGCTCAGGACCTGTCGTGTATTTAATAGTTATTCATAATTCTGCTGTTCCTTTCCGTCACCGCTTTGCAAGTGGATACCCGCTGGTTATGTAGGAAATAGTCAACCCTACCACCACCTGGGGTCCCAGTTCCAAAGGGTTCAGGATTTAGTAGCTAGAGGTTAGATCTACCCTAACTCTCTTAGAGCTTTACCACCTTGAGGCTTTTAAAAGAATTAAAAATTTAGAATTATATAGAACAGCTAAAAAAAGGTTAAAAATCAACTATTAAAATCTAAAACTTGTTAAATCCTGATTCCTATATAGTTAATCTTAGTAGATAACTCTAGTTAGCTAATAGAAAGCCAGCTAATAATTATTGAATAGAAATTAATAAATATAATAATTAATATATTAATATTTTAATATTATAGTAATATATCTTTTATTAATCTAGAAATCTTTAGATCTAGCACTATATTTAATTAATTATTATTATCTATTTATTTATTTTATTTTATTTAATTTATTATTATTTTATAAAAATTAAAATTTTATTTAATTAAATTAATTATTTATTATATTATAATTATAATAATAATATATAATTATTTAATAATTATAATTAAAAGAAAAATTTTATAGAATATTTTTTAAAAAACTATTTTAATTTTAATAATTATTTAATAAAAAAAAATTAATAAAAGATTTTTATAAATTTTAAAATATTTAAATATCAGTGGCAGCTTCTAATCATCTATCGCCTTCCGCCGGTGGATAATTAATAGTCTGAAGAAATTTTCAGCCTAAAGAAAAAAAAATTAAATTCTTATTTTTTAAAACTATATAAATTATAAAAAATATCTAAAATATTTAAAACTCTAGATTTATATATAAATAAAGCTATTAAAACTATCTATTTTAAAAAAATCTAATATTATAAAGATCGCGCGAGATTTTAGAATTTTTTATTGTATATTCTATAGCTATATATATAATAAAAGAAAGTTTTATATAGCTTAAACTATATTAAATAAAATACTAAATTAATATAAAGAGACTGCTTTAAAATAATTGATTATTAAAATATATAATATTTATCTTCTAGTAATAATAATATTATTTTTAAAATAAACAAACTTTATTATATAGCGCGATAATTTTATATAGAGTATTAGTTTATTATAGATATATTATTTTTTTAAAAATCTTTCTTTTAATTTTAAATTAAGCTCTATAACTAAAAAAAATACTTAAATATAGAAAATATTAAATAACTTTAATTTTAATATAATTAGCTTATTAATTTATTTAAAAATATCTTTATTTATTTTATATATAATTTTAATAAATATAACTTTTAACTAGATAATAGAAAGTCTTAAAAAATTTTTAATATAAAAAAAAGTTTCTAATTTTTTTAAAACTAAGATTATAGAGAATATTACTATACTTAAATATATTACTATAAATAATTAGATTATAACTTTACTTTTTATTTTTAAAAAAAAGAAATTTATAAAAATCTAGTATAATAAAGAAATTTCTAATTATTATATAATAGTTATTAAAAAAGACTATATAAATAATAAAATTATATTTAAATAGCTTTAAAAATTCTATAAAAAGACTAAAAATTATATAAAAAAAGAAAAATATATATTTATTTTTAATAGTTATATAACTTATTATTACGCCCAGGGCTTTGTTATTAAGTCTGAGACTAGTTAGTAGATTATATTATAAAGATTACTAATCTAAAGTTAATCTTTAATTTCTATTATTATAGAATTACGGTCTTAGTAGAATAGAAGTTATTTTAAGATTATTATTAATACTAGACTATTATTATTATAAAAATATAGTTACTATAAAACTACTATTAATATTGAACTTAAATTAAAGAGTTAGATCTATTAAATATATATACTTAATAGCTAAAAAAATATAAATAAATTAAAATTAATTTTACTATTAAAAATAACTTTATAGTAATAATATATAATATATAGTCTAAATAACTAAATAAATAATTTATTAAATATTTTTTACTTAAAAATTAATTATTATTATTCTATTATTATTCTATTTTATATATCTATCTTCGATAAAATATACTAGATAAAAATTTATAATATTATTTTTTTTTTAATTTTTATTTTTAAAAGTATAAAATTATAGTTTTACTTAAATAAAAAAATATCTATTTTAAATTTTTTTATTTATATTTTAACTATATCTTTTAATTCTATTTATAAATTTAAATTCTACTAGTAAATTAAAAATAAAAGATTTTAAATAATATTTTCTTATAAATATTATATCCGCCTTTATTATTTTTATATTAAATCTAAAAATTTTAATTATTATAGTAAATATATAAAGTAAATAATATTTTCTATAAAATATTTAAATTTTTTTTTAATACTAAATAGAAGCGGCTCGTAAAAATTTAGAATACTATTTAAAAAAAAAGATTATTTTAATAAAATTTTTTTAATTATAAAAATAAAAATAGTTATTATAAAAATATATAAATAATGTTATTATATATAATATTAAAAAAATTAAATATTAAGAGTAAAAAAAATATAAAATATAGAAAAAATTATACTATTAAAAAACTATAGTTTTCTATTCTAAAATTAATATATCTTTAAATAGTAATATTTAATTAGCTAGAGTTTCTAGATTAAATTCTAGTTTAATTTAATTAATAGATAATTTTTTTTTAAATAAATTTTAATTTTTTTATTAATAGTACTATTAAATTAGCTAATAATAATTTATTAAATTTTTTAATAATCTTCTATAAGTTTTCTAAAATACTATAATTTTTTTATTTTACTAGATAATATAGTTTTCTATTAATTTATTTATATTTTAGTATTTTTTTAATTTTATATTCTATTTCTTTTTTATTAAATTTAATATTTTTAATAATTTTAATATTTTTTAGTATAAATTTTAATAATAAAATATAAAATATAAAATATATTCTTTTTATTAAATTTAGTAATTTTAATTAATAGTTAATATTATTAATCTATTTTTTAATTTTAAATAGTTTAATTTTTTAATAATTAAATTTTAAATTTAATTATTTTATTTTTATATTTCTATAGAATAAAAATACTTTTTCTCTTTTTTTAAAAATATATTTTTTTTTATAATATTAATTATAATATATTATTATATAATAATTAAAAAATTTAAAATTTAAAATTAATTAATTATATAAGGTTTTTAATTTTTTAATTATTTTAATAATTTTTTTATAATAGAATATCTATTTTTTAATTTTTTTATTATTTTAGTATAGTATCTATAATTTATATAAAAAAATATTATTTTTATTATTAAATATTCTATACTATTATATATAAACTATACTATTAGTAATAGATTTATTTAATTATTTTATTAATAATTAATATAATATTATAAATATTATTTAATTATTTAATTTATTTTTATTAAATCTATAAATAATTATTAAAACTTTAATATAAATAATTTATTTTAATTTAATATAATTTTTTTAATATTTTATAATAAATAAAAATATAATTAATAAATAGATATATAAAATATACTATATTAAATATTAATTTATTTAATACTAAATAAATATATTTAATAAATTAATCTATTATTACTATTATTATATTCTATTCTTTCAATTTAAATAATAATTCTATAAAATTAATTATAATCTATTTTTAAAATTTTAAAGATATATTTAATAATTATATAAATTTATATATTTTATATTTATTAATATATTTTTTGATTTATTTTATTATATTTAGAAAATAGTAGTTTCTTATAATTTATTTTAATATTTTTTTAATTTTAAAATATTTTTATATTAGATTATTATAATATTTCTAAATAATTATATTCTATAGTTTTTAAAAAATTTAAATAAGATTTTAATAGTATATAATTCTATTATTTTTAATAAATAGATTATTATTTATTTTAAATTTATATATAAATATTTTATTTTTTTTATTTATTTTTATAATAAAATATTAAGTAAAATTTTTAATTTCTATAATTATTACTATAAGTATTTATTTATTATATTTAAATAATCTATTTTTATATTATTTTAGTATTATAGATTTAATTATTTTTTTTAACTTTATAATTAGATTTTTAATTTAATATATTAATTTAATTATTTTCTAATTTTTATAGTATTTTAATTTATTTTATTTATCTTTATATAAGCTTTTTTATAATTATAAAATATATTAAATTTTTATAATTCAATTTTATAATAATCTAGTATTATATTTTTTTTAGATAAATTTTCTATTTTTTAAATACTAATAATATAGCTAATAATTCTTTATTATAGATATTATAATTTAATTTTATTTAAACTAGTTTTTTAAATTTAAATACTATTAATTATAATTTTTTATTTAATTTTATTTATATTATTTATATATTAATTATATAATTAAATATATTAATTTTAATAATAATTTATTTAATTAAATTATACTATACTAAGATTAGTATAGTAGTAATTAATTTTTTTTATTTTATTAAATATATTTTAGTATTTATTTATCTATTTTTATTATTTTAATTTTTTAAATAAATTAAAAAGTAATATTAATCTATACGCGTATTAATATTAATATAAGATAATTTTTATAATTATAGTTTTATTATATTAAAAATAAAAAATACTATAAATTTATTTAAATAATATAAAATTAAAAGTTTTAAAAACTATTATTTTTATTATTTATAAAAAATATTATTTTTAATATACTATTAATAGTTTTAAAATATTTTTAAATTTTATAATTTTTTTATATTTATAGATTATCTATATACTATTATTCTATTAATAAACTTTGAAAAATAGTTATTTAATTGAAAAATGATTACTATAAAAATATATAGTAAAAATTTTATTTTTATAAAAATAATTTTTACTTTTATTAATCTATTTCAATTTTAATTTTTTTTATTAATATATTTTTAACTATTTTCTTTATTATTATATAGATTATATTTATAATAAAGAAAAAATTAATATTAAATAATTATATTATATATTTTTTTAAAAATTTATAACTAATAAATTATATAAGTAATTTTTTTAAATCTTTTAATTAAATATTTAAATCTATATTTAAATTATAAAAAAATTATTTAAAAGAATTTACTATATTTTTAAATTTTAAGTATATTATCTATATATATTTCTATTATTTTATTTTTTATTTATAAAATAATATATAATATTTTAATATTAATTTATTTTTAAATTAATATATATATAAAAATATACCTATAAAAAGCTTTTCTTTTACTTTTTTTAATTTAATTTTTTAAAACTTTTGTTTAAATATTATATTTATTTAATTTTATTACTAAAATAGCAAATAATACGTAAAACTTTATTTTTATTATTCTATTAAATTAATATATTTATAGTAAAATATTTTTCTATATTTATAATATAATTCTATATTTTATAAATAATTTTATTTTTTAAAAAATTAGATATAAATAATTTAAAATTATTAAATCTATTGTTTATAGAATTGATTTATATAATTATATTAAATAATAATATTAATTTTTCATTTTAGCGATTTAATTATTACTATTTTTAAAAAATTTTATTTATATTTTTTTTAATAATTAATTTTATTATAGTATTAAAAATTTAAATATTTCAAATTATTAAAAATTTTTTCTAGAAAATTTCTTATATTATAAATAATTAAATAACTATATTAATTTTTTAAAGATATATTAATAATAGAGTACTTAAGCTTTATATACTAATTATTTTAAAATTATTAGATTAAAATAATTTAAACTATAAGTATACTATTAATATATTATCAATTATAAATAATAAATTTATAGAGTATAATTAATTAATAAGCTTTAAAAATATAGTATTAAAAAACTTGAAATTATTTAGAATTATATAATAGTTTCTTTATTTAATATAATAGAATAAATTATTTAAAGATTAGAATTCTTAATATAATTCTAATATAAATATATTTATATATTATATAATTTAGTGGCCCGCTAGCAGCTTGTTTATATAGAATCTAATTGGTTAAGATAATTGCTATTATAAATTTATTAAATTAATAATATAAAAATAATAATAAATAAAAATATATAAAAAAAATAAAACATTAAATTTTTAATATAATAATATATATAAATATCATTTTTATTATATTTAATTCATATATTTAATAAAGTAATAAAAATAAATATTAAATTAAAAGTAAAAAAATTATATATTAATTTTTTTAAATATATATTTATTTAAATAAATAATAAATATTCTAGATTTTTTATATTAAATAATAAATTTTAAATTATATAATTAATTATTCGTTTAATGATTTTAAAAAATTTTAAATAATATCTAAATATAATATATTATTTAAAATATTTTATTAAATAATATATAAAAAAAATAGATTTTTTATAAAATTATAAAGGTTTTTTTTTAAAAAATATATTAATTTTTAATAAATTTTATATTAAATAATTATTATAATTTATATTTATATTTAATTTTATATTAATTAAAAAAATTATTTAAAAAATATAAATTAAATTTATAAAATTATAATTTTTAATATATTTTAATCTAGTTTTATATTTATATATTAATTTAAATATTTTAAAAAAAATTATAAAATAATAATTTATTATATAATCTATAAATATTAAACTTGTATAATATTATTTATTAAAATTAATATAAAATTATATATTTAATAAAAGTTTTATATTTATTAACGATTATTTATATAAATTATATAATAATAATTAATATAATTAAATATTTAGATTAATACTAAATTTATATATTTATATATATAATAATTTTATCTAATAAAAAATAATTAATGTTAATTATTTTATTTTATATTAAAAATAATAATATTTTATATATAATTAAAAAAAATAATTATCAAAAAAATTTTTAATTATATATTTTTTAATTAATAATTAAATCTGTTTTTAAAATAATATATAATAATAATACTAATTAAAATTTAAATAAATATTTAATAATTATAAATAAATTAATTATATATTAAAAAAAAGCTCTTATACATATATATATATTATAAATTATTTAATATATTTATTTAATAAAATATATTATTATATATTTTATAACTTTTTTAATTTATATTAATATTATTAATTCTATTTTATATTATAAAAATAGATTTTATAATAAAGTTATAAAATCAATTAAATTAATATTAAAAAATATAATGTAATTTTATAATAATAAAAAAAATAATTATTATATTTTTTTAATATTATAATTAAATAATTTTTATATAATTTATAATAAATTAAAAATTAAATAATTGTATAATATTATATACCATTTATAAATAAATAATTTAAATTATTCAAATAATAATTAAATATTAAATTGTTAAAAATTCTATTATTAATTAATATATTTATATAATAATATATTAATTTTTTATTATTTTTAAATAAATATAATAATTAATATATAAAATAATTTTTTTTATTTTAATTATTAAAAAATTAAATGAATTATTAATAAATATATTTAGTATTTTAAAAGATTTAAAAGATTTATTAATAAATATTTCTTTAAATA
Source organism: Aspergillus flavus (assembly GCF_009017415.1). NCBI lineage: Eukaryota > Fungi > Ascomycota > Eurotiomycetes > Eurotiales > Aspergillaceae > Aspergillus > Aspergillus flavus. The sequence goes on along the minus strand of NC_092409.1, from coordinate 2,122,794 downwards.
AAATAATTATAATATAAAAAATAATTAATAAATATAAATAAACAATATTAATATATAAAATTTAATAAATATATTTAAAAAAATAATTAACTAATATTATAAATAATTATAGATTATTTTTATAAAAAGTTTTTTATTTATTTTATTATATTTTTTATTATTAATTGTTATATTTTTATTTTAATTTAATTATAGCTATTTTTTATAAAATATCTTTTATTTTATAATATATCTATAATTTTTATTATTATTATTATTTATTTTATTATTTTTTATTATATTAATATAATGATTTCATAATTATTGTTTATATTTATTATATTATGATAAAGTATTATACTAGTTTTAATATGATTAAAATTCAATTAATAAAATTAATAATAAATAAATAATATTTAATAATATATTTAAAAAATATAAAATTATAAATTATTTATTATTAATTAAATATTAAATTTATATAATTTGAATATATTTATTTTATCTAATAAATATTAAATATTTATTAATAAAAATAAAAATAAATTATTATTTTAATAATTTTAGTAGTAATAATTATATTTAATTAAATAAATTATTTAACATTATTTAATTACTTTAATAAAAAATAAATATTATTAATTAATAAAATATTATAAATATTATATATTTTTAAAAAATATTTAATTATATTATATTTATATTTAAAAAATATAAATATTAAAAATATTTTACTATAAAATCATTTTAATTTTAAAATATATAATTTATTATTAAATAAAAATATTATTAAAATAATATTTATTTATTATTTATTATTTATTTATAATATAATTTTTATAGTCTTTATAAATTTCTATTTTTTTATATAATATTTTTTTATAATTTTACTATTTAGTATTTTAATTTTTATTTTATAATTAATTTTTATTATTATTTAAATATAACTTTTAATATTTATGTTAGTTATTATTTTAATATTATTAATTAATTTTTTCTATTTATTTTTTATATTATAATTACTATTTTTAATTATATTAAATATTTTTAATTAATATAGATTATTTATTATTATTATTATTATATTTATAGGTTCTATTACTTTATTATTATTTATTTATTTAATATTAATTAAAAAAAATAAAATAATAATAATAGTACTAAAAATCTATTTTATATAATATTATAATATATATTAATCTTGTTAAATAATTTTAATTTATAATATTCTATTAATTTAATAAATATTTTAATTTCTTTAATATTAATTTATATAAAAATATATATTTACTTTTAATATATTTTTTAATTTAATTTAATTAAATTAATAGTATATAATTAATTATTAAAAATATAAAATTCTATTAAAAAATTATTATATAATATAACAAATAATTTTTAAAATATAATTAAATACAATAAAAAAATATAAGCTTAATAAATTATAAAAAAATTTAAAAAATATAAAAATTAATTTAAAAAGTTATATAATTAATTAATATTAATATATATCTTTTACTTTATTATATCTATTTTCATTTATTATATTTTATTTATTATTTTATTTAGTATTCTATATCTTTTACTTTACTATATCTATTTCTATTTATTATATTCTATTTATTATTTTATTTAATATATTACTTTATATCTATTATTGATAATAGAATATTATTATTTTTAATCTTGATATTTATTTAATTCTATATAGTTAATTTTAGTAGATAACTCTAGTTAGCTAATAAAAAGCTAGTCAATAATTATTAGATAGAAATCAATAAATATATAACAATCAATACATCAATACCATAATATTAATTTTATAAAAAGCTTTTAATCTAACTTTTTTAGACATATAGTATATAACTGTTAGATTTAAATTTTATATAAAATAAATTTAATCTATAATCTTTTTAAATATTCCATTTAAATTTAGTATAAATTTAAATTATATCAATATTATTTAATATGAAATTTATATAGATTTTAAATTTAATATAAATTCTATTTATAGAAATAGAATTTAGTCATAGAATTTAAATTTAATATAAATTTAAATGAAACTTAAGTTATTGTCATGGAGCTGATATAGAATTGGCTTATAGAATATATAAAACTCTCAGGTTTTCTAATCTCTACTCTATCTATATATACCTTAGCTCTCTTTATAATTCTAAATTAATTTAAGAAAAAATTAATATTTTAATTTTTTAACACTTTTTTTAATAAAAGAATTTATTAACTATTTAATTAGGATTTTAAAAGAAAGAACTTTATAAGAAAAAAGAATTTTTAATCTATTTAAACACTACTAAAAATAAAAAAATAAAAATGAAATTTTTTGTATTTATTCTATTATCTAATTAATAATAGAGCTTTATTTTTTATTTTTTATTTTTTTATTTAATTAATAATTTATTTCATATAGTAAATTCTCTATTATAATTAGACTGGTAAATAGCTAGAGTAGGTTAGCTTAATAGGATCAGTTATAAACTTATATTTAACTACTAGATTATAGCTAGATTAATAGAATTTTTATTATATGTAATGAATAGTAAATTAAATTAACTATAGTTAATCTAGTATTAACTTTACTATTTTATTTAATTAGAAAAATATTTTATTAATAGTATTAAAAAACTCTATTTATTTATTATATATAAAGAATAATATTTTTTTTATTAAAAATTATATTAAAACTATAATTTTTTATAATTAAAATAGTATTTAAATATATTTTAGTTTTAAATAGTTCTATATAAAGAATATATAGTTAATATATATATAAATATAATTATCTTATAATATAGTAATAATAAAGTTTTATATTTCTATAATTAATTAAAATTTATAATTTTATTTAATATTAAAATAAAATATTAATATATTTATTATAAAAATATTATATATTATATATGTTAATAGTTTTTTTGTATTATAAATAATTATAATATTTAAAATATTTTAATAAATAATTTAAAATTTTACTATTATATAAACTATTATAAAAATAAATTTTTTAATTTTTTAATATTTAAATATATTCTATATATTTTTTTATTAATTTCTAAATTAATTATATCTAGGTATATTATTTTTATTTATTTTTTAAATTTTTATAATTAATATCTAGATTCTAGAGTATAATAAGGACTAGATTATTTTTGTCTATTTTTATATTTTTTTGATTTAATTTTATATAAATATAAGATTACAAGTAGTAGTACACTATAAAAGATAGAGAATCGCTATAATCTATATATATATATATATATAGAATCTAGTAAATCTCTAGTAGATCTATAAGATTGTTCTATTTAAATAATTATTTTGTATTGTAATATATTATAATTATAATTATATTCTTTTTAATTTAATAATTAAATATTTTAAATTTCAATAATATTAGACTATTTTATTATATAGAAATATAGTTATATAATAATATTTTGTTATAATAAAATAGCTTTATATTTATTAAATTAAATATTTAATATTCTATATTATTTAATAGATTATATATAAATAATATCATTAAATAATATTGAGATTGTAAGTAGCAGTATACTATAAGAGATAAAGAGTTACTAATCTTCTATAGATCTTAAAAATAACTATAATCTTTATATATAGATAAAATCTAATAGATTCTTAGTAAATCTATAAGATTCTTTTATTTTAAAAAGCTATTCTTTAAAGTAGTATATTATAGCTATAATTATATTCTTTTTTATTTAATAATTAAATACTTTTAAATCTAATAGTATTAAACTATATTACTATATAAAAATATAATTATATAATATTATTTCTATTATATTTATATTTACCAGATTTTATAATTAAAATTTTGTATTATTAATAGATTATATGTAAATAATATTATTAAATAATATCATATAATATAAACTACCGCGGTACTATATTATCTATAGATTATTATTATTAATAGTAATATTACTAAAGTTTTTATTATTAAATCTATAATTAACTATTATTACTATTTATTATAATCTCTTTTTTTTATTTTTTATTTATCTTTTTTTATTAATATATTTTTTAGATTAATATTTCTATTAATTTTTTTAATTATAAATATCTAAACTTTTCTATAATTTATGAATATAGTAATTAATTATTAAATAACTATTTTTATAATATTTTTAATCTTTTTACTATAATTTCTATTATATTAAAAAAACTATAAAATTAATTATCTATAGTAATATTAATTATTTTTTTTTAAAAAAAACTTTTTTTTATTAAATTTAATTAAAAAAATATTTTTTATATTTTAATAAAAATAAGTCTTTTCTCCATTTATTATAATTATTATTAATAGAAGTAAAGTTATATAATCTTTTTATTATAAATAAAATCATTATATACATTTTTAATTTTATATATATAAATATTATTTATAATAATAAAAATAAAATTAATTTTAATAATAAAAATTATAAATCTATATATATATTATATTATTATAAACTAATAGTAAATATTCTTTATTATAAATATATTAAATATCATTATTTTTATACAAATTATATTATTTTTCTATTATTTAAAAATTTAATATTATATACTAGTGTCTATATTAATTATTTTTATTTAAATAATAAAATAAATATTTTTCTTAAAAGTTTTTTAAAATAATATAAAATATATATTACTATTGTTTTTATAATTTTTTATTAATATCTATAGCTATATTATAATTTATAATAGTTTAGTATTAATATTTTTTAAAAAATTTTATTATTTAATAATGAATAAAAATAAGTTTAATAAAACTATTAAATTTATTGAAAATAATAAAAAAACTATTATTTTTATAATCTATTATATTTCTATAAATAAAACTATAATTATTTTTAATAGTAAAATAATAAATTCTCTATTAAAGATTATTTTTAAAAACAATAGTATTATTCTTACTAAAAAAAATTAATTAATAATATTATTAATAGTAATAAACTATTATTTTTATAATTTTAATATTAATAATAATATTTAATTAAATAAACTATTTTAAAATTATTTAATTATTATAATAAAAAATAAATATTATTAATTAATAAAATATTATAAATATTATATATTTTTAAAAAATACTTAACTATATTTTATTTATATTTAATAAATATAGATACTAAAAATATTTTAATATAAAATTTTTTAAATTTTAAAATAAATAATTTATTATTTAATAAAAATATTATTAAAATAATATTTATTTATTTTTTACTATTAACTATTAATTTATAGTTTAATTTTATTTAATAGTAAAAATATTTAATTTATAATAATTAAACTATAGAAATAATTAATATCTATTTATAATATAAGTTTAATAATTTTAATAAATTTTAATTTTTTTACATAATATCTCACTATAATTTTACTATTTACTATTTTAATTTCTATTTTATAATTAATTTTTACTATTATTATATAGTTTTTTAATATATTAATATTAACTCTAGATTTTTTTATAATAATATAGTTATTAATAATCTCTATTATTAATTTAAAATAATTATTAATATTTGCTACTATTAATTAAATATAAATTTTAATATTTATTTTAATTATTACTCTAGTACTATTATTAATTTTTTTTATCTATTTTCTATATTATAATTATTGTTTTTAACTATATTAAATATCTCTAGATTTATATAATTTATTTATTATTATTATTATTATATCTATAAATTATATTAATTTATTATTATTTATTTATTTAATATTAATTAAAAATATTAAAATAATAATAATAGTATTAAAAATCTATTTTATAAAATATTATAATATACATTAATTTCTTTAGTCTATATTAATTTATAAAATTCTATTAATTTAATAAATACTTTAACTATTTTAATACTAATTTATATAAAAATATATATCTAGCTCTAAATCTTTTAATTTAATTAAAATAAATTAATACTATATAATTAGCAATTTTTTAAATAAAAATATTAAATTTTATTTAAAAATTACTATATAATATAAAAATTAATTTTAAAATATAGTTAACTAAAATAAAAAAATATAAATTTAATAAACTATAAAAAAATTTAAAAAATATAAAGATTAATATAAAAAATTTAATAATTAATTAATATTAATATATATCTTTTATTTTATTATTTTTATTTCTATTTATTATATTCTATTTATTTTTTTATTTAGTATATTACTCTATATCTATTATTAATAATAGAATATTATTATATTTTAATTCTAGTATTTATTAAAATCTAGAATTTATTAAATCTTATCTAGTTAATCTTAATAGATAACTCTACTTAATTAATAAAAAGCCAGCCAATAATTATTAAATAGAAATCAAGAATAATCAATATATTAATGCCTTAATTTTATTTTGAATAAAAAAAATAAAATATTAGTCTAAATAATATAAAATATATATTACTATTTTTTTATAATTTTTTATTAATATTTATAATTATATTATTATTTAGAATAGATTAATTAATATTTATATTTTTTAAAAAAATTCTACTATTTAATAGCTAGTAAAAATAAATTTAATGGAATTATTTAATTTATAAAAAATTATAAAAAGATATTTATTTTTATAATTTATTATATTTTTTTAAATAAAATAATAATTTTTGTTAAAAAATCATTTCTAAAAATAATAATAGTTCTTTTTTTAAAAAAAGTCTATTCATAATATTACTAGTAGTAAAGTTATAAGCACTCTACTAGTATAATACTATCTATAAATAATAGATCTATAGAGTATAATTAATTAATAGACTCTAAAGATATAGTACTGGAAGACTTAAGATTATTTAAAATTATATACTAATTTCTCTATCTAGTATAATAAAATAAATTATTTAGAAATTAGAATTTTTTATATAATTATAATATGAATATATTTATATATTATATAAATTAATAATCTATTAATAGTTTATTTATATAGAATCTAATTATTTAAAATAATTATTATTATAACTATCTTTTTTTAAAGAAATATATTATATTAATTTATATTTAAGTTTTAAGATATTTAATATTTTATTTTAATAGATTATATAATAAAAAAATATATCTTATTAAAAATATTTTATAATAAAATTATAAAAATCAAGTACATTATTTTTTAATAATTTTAAATAATTAAAATATTAATAGAATATTTTTAAAATAGTATTATAAGATTTTTGATTTTTATAAATTATAATATTTTTTATGGCTATATTTAGTTCTTTAAATTATTTTAAATATATAGATAATATAGTAAATTTAATTTTTTTTATAAAAATACTACTAGAATTATAAATTAATAATATTTTTATTATTTTAAAAATAATTTAAAATACATAAGCGCTCTATTAATATATTTTTATTTATAGATAATAGATTTATAAAGCGCGGTTAATTAATAGACTTTAAAAATATAGTATTAATAAATTAAAGATTATTTAAAATTATATAATAGTTTTTTATCGAGTATAATAAAATAAATTACTTGAAAATTAAAATTTTTTATATAATTTTAATATAGATATATATATATATATTATATAAATTAATAAATTATTAATAATTTATTTATATAGAATATAATTATTTTTTAAAAAAATAAATTATTTTAATTTATATTTAAATTTTAAAATATTTTATATTTTATTTTAAGAGACTATATAATATAAAAATCTAATATATTATTTTATAATAATTTTAAATAGTTAAAATATTAATAGAATATTTTTAAAATAATATTATAAAATTTTTTATTTCTATAAGTTATAATATTTCTTATAATTATATATATTTTTTAAATTATTTTAAAAATATAGATAGTATGATAAACTTAGTTTTTTTTATAAAAATATTATTAAAATTATAAATTAATAGTATTTCTATTATTTTGGTAATAGTTAAATATAATACTATTTATAAAGCTATAAAAATCTTTTAAAAAATAAAAAAAATCTAACTAATCTAGTAAAATTTTATAAATATTTATTTTTAAATATTTTTATTTTTTAAAAACCTATTAATATATTTTTATAAAAGAAATTAATATATTTATTAATTTTTTATATCTTTATTTATATTTATTTATTTTTTATGTTATTAGATTTTTTTAAAAAATAAATATTTTTTAAATAGAAATATATTCTAGCGAATTCTAGTAATTTAAAATATATTATTTTTATTTTTTTATAAAGATTTTAATAATTTTTTTAATAATTATTTTTATTACTATTATAGTTTCTATTATTTTTTTAAGATTTTTAATATTATTTTTTTAAAAAAAATTATTTTTAATATTTTTTAATTTTTTTTAATAAATAGTAATTTAGTTCTAAATATAATAGAATAGAATAATATTAATAATTTATAAATAATTTATAAATATTATATTAAATATTATTTATTAATATTAAAAGACTTTTATAATATATATTTTAAAATATTAAATAATTCTATATATAATATATATATTTTAAAAAGCTTTATTTATTATTATTATTAAAATTTATATAGATTAAAATTATTTATTTATAGATTTTATTATTAAATTACAAAATTATAAAGCTATAGATAATTTAATTAAATATATTAAAAAATTATTAATTATTTTAAGAAATTAAATAAGATCTATTTATATTTATTAATATTATAAAATATAAACTATAATTTATTTTATTTAATAAATATTTAAAAGAAATTTAATAATATAGAATCTTTTTTTAAAAATAATCTGAAAAATTAAAAAATTTACAATAATTTATTTATTTTTTTATTTATTTATTTAATATCTACTAGTAGATATTTTATATTATATTTTTAAATTTTTTTTTATTTTTTTTATATAGTAAAATTATTTTATTTTTCTATATAAATATTCTTATTAATAATATAGATATAATAATTTAGAGTATTTTTATTTAATTTGAAATTTATTGTATAAAAAATAATAATACTAAAATATTATTTAAAAATATATTAAAATTCTATAAAAAAAAGATTATATTTTTTTAATAATTAATAAAATATTTTTGGTATTCTTTTCTAATTTATATTAATTTTTATAATTTAATTATTTTTTTTATTTAATAAAATATTATAATTTTTAATAGTATATTTAATAAATAAATTTTTTTTTATTTTTTATTTTTTTAATTATTAATATTAATTAATTAATTTTTTTTATTTTTATTTTTATATATTAATAGTATAGCTTTAATAGTAATATATAAAAAATAAAAAAAAATTTATTTATTAAATATACTATTAAAAATTATAATATTTTATTAAATAAAAAAAATAATTAAATTATAAAAATTTATATAAATTAGAAAAAAATATCAAAAATATTTTATTAATTATTATAATTTAATATTTTTTATTAATAATAGAACTTTTTATTTTATATATAATTATATAATTTTATAGTATTTATTGTATTTTTTTATTTATTATTCTACTGTTTTTTTTAAATTTTTTTTAATTTGATCTAGATATTAATTAAATTTTTTAACTATAATTTTATTAATATATTTAATGTTATTAATTTAATAATTTTAAATCTAGAAACTACTAATTTTATATTCTATTAAATTATAAAAAAAAATATTTTATAAATATATTTTTAGTATTAATATAAATAAATTTTATAATAAATAATTAAAATAATTCCATTATTGTATTAGTAATTTATATATATTTATAGATATATTTTAAATATTTAATTTTAGTATTTTATTTATTTATAAACAGAAAATAATATTTAAATGATCTTTTATTATAAATTTTAATAAAATTATATTTAATATATATGAATAAAAAATACATTTTTATTAATTATTAGATTTTTTAAAGTTTTAATTTCATAAATAATTTTATTTAAAAATCTATTAATTAATTTTTTATAGGTATAGTTTTAATTATAGATAAATACTTTGTAATTTTTATATATTAATTGATTATTATAAAAGTTATATTATATATATAATCTTTTTAATTTAATATAATAATTTAAAATCTTTTATTAAAATGAAGACTTTTTATTTATAACTATATAATTTAAACTAATAGAAAAAATCTTTTTTTATTTATAGAATTATTAAAAATTTAAAAGTTTTTATTTTTAATTAAAAAATTAATATTTTTTATTTATCTATAGATTATAAATCTAGAGATTTAGTTTTTAAATTATTAATTATCTATTTTAGTTTTTTTGAAAATTATCTAAAATTTTAATAATAGTTCTTTTATAATATATTTGTAATATATTTATTATTCTTTAAAATTTAAAATTATTATTTATCTTTAAATAATTTTATTTAAATTTTTAATATAATTATTAAAAAATTATATTATTTAATATAATATATTTATACTATAATATATAATAAATTAAATAATAAATATTTTAAAATTATCTCTATTAATAGATATTGATATTTATTAGATTTAGTTAAAAAAGATTATTATCTATTTTAAATTTTATAATATATAAAAAATTATTCTAAAAAAATATTTATATTTTAAAATTTCTAGTAATATTAAATCTATAAAATTAAGATTTAGTTAATCTATAGTATATATAATTTAATTCTTTATTATAATTATAGAAAAATAAATTTTTTTATTTTTTTTTAAAAAAAATATTAAAAATAAAAAATAATAAAATTAAAAGAAACTAAAATAAAAAAATTTAATAAAAAATAATTAATATTAATTATTTATTAATAGTATAGGCGATTTAATATAAAGTTATTAAAAGAAAAATTTTATTTAAATTTTTAAAAATATAATTTAATCTATATAATTTAAAGAAAAATTTAAAATTTATTTTTTATTTTATATTTTAATAGTTATTATAATAAAAAAATAACTATTTTTAATAAAGTAATATAAATTTTTATAAAAAAAAATAAAAATAAAATCTAATATTTTCTAAATTAATATTATTAAAATTAAAATAAATAACTAATTTATATAAAAAAAGAAAAATAAAAAAAATAAAAAAAGATTTTTAAAAAGATTTTATTTTTTTTATAAATATTATAATAAAATTAATTATTTTAAAATTAATATTAATAATTTTATTTAAAAAAAATATAAAAATATAAAATAAGATATAAAATTAAAAAAAATTAAAGAATAAGCTTAATATTACTATTTTTATAAAAATTAATAATTTTATTTATATAATCAAATCTATAAAAAATTATAGTTTAACTGTAAAAAATATCAAAATTCTTTTCAATTTAATTTAAATATTTAAATTATTAATTTTTAAAATAATAAATTATTTTATTTATATAATATATAAACTACTATAAATTATATTATATATTTAATTTTTAAAAAAATATTAAATTATTTTTTAAATTATTTTTTAATAAATATTATTTAATATAAATAAATATAGTATATATATTTAAAATTAGAAATAATTTGTTTAATATTATAAAAATAATATATAAAAAATTAAATATTAAATTTTTATTTAAAAAAAATATTATTATTAAAAATAAAAATTTAATATAAAATTAATTAAATATATTAGATATATTAAATTAAAATAATATAATAAATATAATAATAAAATTATAGATATTATATTCATTAAATTAATTATAAGTATTATAAAATAATAGTTTTAAATTAATAAAAATAAATATATATTTTAAATTTAAATTATTAAAATATTGAATAAGAATTAAATTAATTTTATTATTTAATATTATTATTTTATATATTTTTTAAAAAAAAATTATATATATTTATTTAAAATAGTTAAAAATATTAATATTAAAATATATTTATATATTATATAAGTAAATTAATACAATTAAATATATTAATAGATAATATATATTATTAGTTATAAAACGTAAATAATAAATCTTTATTAATATAAAAAAAGATGAAAATATAAAAAAATCTATTAATATTTTTTATTATATAACTATATATTTTTTAAAATATAAATAAAAAATAATTAGAATAATTAAAAGCTTTCAAGCAATTAAATATAATATAGATTATAATATTAAATTATTTTATTCTAATAATATTTATATATTTATACATAATAATCTTAAAATATAATTTAAAAAAAAGATTATATAAAAAATAATGATACTATATATATATAAATAAAATAATATAATTAAATATTTTAATTATAATTAAAATATATATAATTTTTATAAATAAACTAATAAATATAAAAAAATCTATAAATAAAAATTATAAAATCAATTATTTTTATTAAAAATATTTTCTTAATTAAAAATATAACTATTAATAAATAATCTAATTTAAAATTATTTAAAATTCTTAGATTATTTTATTAGATTACTATTTTAATTAAATTATAATTATTTATAAATATTATAAAATTTAATTTATAAACTATATAAACTATATTTTTTAGTTATATAAATTTTAGTAAATAGTATATTATTTATATTTTTAAAATAAATTATATAAATAAATATAGAATATTATTATTAATAAAAAATCAAATTCCAAATTTTTTAATAGTTTAAATAATAATTATAATAAATAAATAAAATTATTATTTATTATATTTTTAATTTAGAATTTTAATAAAATAAATTTAAATCTAATATATTTAATAATAAATTAACTAATCGAGTTAATTAATAGTTTTAAATATTTAATTAATTAATTATTATAAAATTTTTAATTTTAATAATTTATATTAATTATAATATTAAAATAATATATTAACTAGAAAATTATATATTTAATTTTATTAATACAATATTTAAATAATACTACGAAATTATAATTAAATTAATATAATCTATTTTTATCTATATTATTTATAAAAAAAGTTATTTTAATATTATTAAATTATTTTTTTCTAGAAAATAATTATTCTACTAAAAATAACTAAATAATAATAAATTATAAAAAAAATATAATAATTATATTAAATATAGTATATAAAAATTTATTAAATTTTTAAAAAAATATATAATTATAAAAAAATGTTAAATATTTAAAATAAAAATTAATATTAATAATAAGATTTATTACTATAAAATATAATACATAATAAAAAGTTTTTTTTAAATTTCTAAAATTAAATTTTTTATAATCTTTTTATTTATAATAAAGATTATTACTATATATCTATTTTTTATTTATATTATATAATTTAATTATAAGTATATATAAATAAATATAAAATTTTCTTTTTTATAACAAAAATATTTAGATAAAAAAATAATTTATATTTAATAGTCTATAGATTTTAATAATAAATTAAATTAGATTTATAAACTATATCTATTTTTTTATAATTTTAAATAATCTATAAGATTATAGTATTTTAAACTCTATTATTAATTTATAATAATTAGTTTTTATTCTATAAAAATATATAAATAATATTATAATAACTAGTCTTAATATTTATATTAAAAGATAAAATTATAGTTTAATAGTTTATTTTATATAATAAATATTAATATAATTAATTATTATTTTAAAATAAAGATTATATAAAATAAAAAAATTTTATATTAAAATTAATGTAAAGTATATAATAATTATTTTTAAGTTTAATTTATATAAAATATTATTTATTTTAATAATAATAAATATTAAAATTATTAAGATTAATATAAAAATTAATTTATAGATTAAATAATGTTATTAAATTTTATTTAAATTATTAATATATTTAATATTATAAATTAAATTTAAAATAATATTTATAATTAAAAAATTATAAAAATATATATATTATTTTATAAATAATTTATTAAATTATTTATTATAGTTAATTTATTTTTTATATTTTATTTTTAATAATAGAATTTTTTTTATATATTTTAATAAAACTTTTAATTATATTAATATTTTAATATATAAAAATTAATTATTAAATATATTTTTATATTTGCTAATAATCTAATTTTATAGTTATTGAAAATTTAATCTATAGTAAATTTATTCATATATAAAACTAAATATATTATTATATCTATTTTAAATATATTAAAATTTTAATATACTAGATTTATAAATCTATTAATTAAACTATTTATAAAAGCATAATTTAAATAGCTAGCTAAAAAAATTAAAATCTATTAATAGATTTAAAATATTATAAAGATTAAAAATATTATTTTTTTAAAAAATTTCTAAAATCTAAATTATACTATTAAAAAAATATATAGTTATTTTAAATTTTTTTATTAGAATAAAAACTCCTTATGTATAACCATATAATTTAGATTAATATAAAAAGCCTTTCGTTATCTATAGAATTATTAAGAATTCAAGAATTTTTATCTTTAATTAGGAACTTATATTCTATATTTATCTATATAGTTAGTAACTATAATTAATTAATAAAAAAATTAGCTAATAAATAATTAAATAGAATAATTAATCAATACATATAATAGTAGATAGTGCTGTAATAATATATATATAATTAATATATAATATTATAAAAATTATTTTATTATTATTAATATAAATAGAAATAGCTTTATTGATTAGTTAATTAATAGACTTTATAATTTTTTAAAATTAAAATCTAATATAACTTATTCTATATATTAAATAGATATAAATTTATAATAAAGCTTAAAGTTTTACTATTTTATTTTTAACTAACTTTTTAATTAAATATTATAGATAGAGATCTATTTAATAGTTCAAAAAATATATTATCTAGATTATTTAAAACTACTAAATAAAATTTGTTATTAATAATTTTTTATTTTAGCTAAAATATAAAATTTAATAAAAGCTTTTTATAATCTATATTTACTTAATTTAACCAATTAATAAAATATTTAAATATATTATTAATTAATAGCTTAGTAAATTTATTTATAAACTTATATTTTTTAATAACATAATTAATTATAATTAAACTTTTTTTATAAAAATTCTATATTTATAAATATTATATATTAATTTATTTAAATATATATATTTAATTAATAAATTATATAATTTTTTAAAATTAAAATCTATTATAAACTATTAAAATAACTATAATTATTTTAATAAAAAATATTAATTTATAAATTATTAATTACTTTAATATTTTTTATAATATAGAAACACTAGTATAGTAAACTATATATATTTATAAAGTTTTTATTTAAATAATCTTTATATATAGTATTAATACATATTTTTAAATATTTATTTAATTTATAATTTAAAATAATTTTATAGATATAAATATATAGATATTATAATATCTTTTTATTATTATATAATTATTTTAATTTTAATTAAAAATATAATATTAAAAATATATATATATATATAACATTTAATTTAATTTTAATTATTAATTAATTTATATAATTTATAATTTCTATATATAGATTAATTAATATATTATTTATATTATTATTATTTTAATTTTTTATTTAATTTTATTTTTAATATTATTTAAATATATAATATAATATATTAAAAATATAGATATAAAATAGAACATATAATTTATTATTTTAATATAATATAAAATCTCTTTTATATATATATTTTTTATGAAATATAATTATTTTTTTATAATTATAAATTATATTATAATCTAGAAATTTAGTTAGTTAATTTATTTATAATTTTTATTTTAAAGAATCTAGTAAATTTTTAATATATAGTAATAATAGTAATTTTCATTAATATTATTATAAATATATTATTTATATATAATAGTATAATCTTATTATTTTTAATATAGATATAATAATTTTTATTAATTAATATAAAATTTATTTTATATAAATTAATATTAATATTTCTATTTTATAGATATATCATTTATTTAAAATTATATAATAATTTATTAAAATAATATATTATTTTAATATTACTTTTGTAAAGCTAGTGAATTAAATTATTTTTATTTTAATTTATAGATAATTATTAAAGTAAATATTATTTTAATTAATATATTTATAATTATAGATATATAAATTTTATCGAAAATTAATAAAACATTATTATTTATTTTTATATTTTTTTAATAATATATTTATAGTCTATTATTTTAGTTATATATTAATAATTAATTTAATTATATTAAATTATATCTTTAATATTAGTATATTTATTATATATTATAAAAATAATTTACTTAATAAAAATACAATTATTTAAATTTAATTTATAATTAAAGTAAAGGTTTCTATAATTTAATAAACCTTTTTATAAAAATATCTAAAATAATAATTAATACATTATTATATAATAGTAAAAATTTATTTAATATTTTAAATATAATTACTATTATTTTTAAAATTAATAAAATAATTAATTTTAATTTAGAATAATATTTTTAATTTTATATTCTATTCCTTTTTAAATATATTAATATATTCTATATTTAAAGATTTTAAAATCTTTAAAATTTATATAAGTAATAGTTTTAGCTATTTTTAATAATTTTAAAAAAATAAAATTTTATAATTTTTAATTATTAAATAATTAATAATTTTAATAATACATTCTATTATATATAATTATATTATATTGAATTAAATATAATTATATTAATTAATATAAAAATATTAAAATATTTATTAATTTTTTTAACTACACTATTTAATTTTAAAAATTTAAAAATATAATTTTACTAATAATTTTTTTAATTATTTATATTATAAAATTATAGAATTACTTAATAAATTAAATTATAGTACTTATTATATTTATTTTCTATTTTAATAAATATATAATTATTATATGTATTATATTATTAATTAATATTACATAATTAATATAGCTACTATAGTTCAAAAATTTCTATAATTATATATTTTTATACACTAAAGATATAAAACATTAATAAGCTTTATATTATATATATATTTTATTATATTTAATTTAATTAATTTGAACTAGTTTTTTAAATATAATCTAAATTTATATAAATAAATCCATAATATAATAATAATATATTTATTACAATCAATAATATATATTAAATAAAATAAAATTAAAATATATTTTAATGAATTATTATTTTATTCATAATTTTATTTTTCAGATAAAGATTATTTATAAAAATATTTTAATTATATTTTAATTTATTTTTAATCTTTAATATAATTAGTAAACAAGCAGCCACACACGTAGAAACTTTACGCGTCTTTCTTTTTAAAGCTATTTAACCTCCAGCTATACCACCAAAAATATCTAAATTTTTAAAATCTTAGATAAAATAAAAAGACAGAGTCTTATTACCTATATTAACTATTAAAAACTATAAAATTACTACTATTTATAAAATATTGTATATTTTTAATATATTTTATATAATACTTTAAAAACGTCTAGTAGAATATATATTTTAATAAACTATATATATAAATTAATATAAATTAACTACAAGTAAAGACAAATTATTAAAAAAATAGATTCTATTACTAAATAAATATAGAGCATCTTCTTAATCTATATATATATAAGAAATAGCTAGTATTCTATTTTTAAAATATAATACTATCTTCTTTTTTATTACTATAAAAAAATAGATATATACCTTTATTAAATATATATTTAGATTCAAATTCTATTTTATATATTATTATAACTATTAAAAATTTTAAAATTTAAATATTTAGTTTAAATAATTAAATAAAAGTATTTAAAAATATAATATGGCTTTAAATAATATATATAATTTTAATAAAATAGAGTTTATAATAGATATAATAACTATAGCTAAAGTTATTACTAAACTTAATTTATTTAAAAAATTATATTTATTATAGTTAAAACCTAGAAATAGATTACTACTCTAGTATATATTAATTCTAATAGATAGACTTTACTTT